>NC_066571.1:2324560-2372060 GCF_024679095.1 Eriocheir sinensis
TCGTGGCAGACTTCTTTCAGCATCTGAGCTGTTACGTCTCTTACTTCATCATGTCTCATGCAGACGAAACCTCCTCTCTTGCATGTCATGGCATGATTTTGGTTGAAGGGTGAGCCACAGTTACACATGTTTGGGAGCCCATCCACTACTACTACTACTACTACTGTTACTACTACTACTGCGACTACTACTACTGATACAAGTACTACTACTACTACAACAACAACAACGACAACTACTACTACTACTACTACTACTACTACTACTACTACTACTACTACTAATGATCATAATAATAGTAATAATAATAATAATAATAATAATAATAATAATAATAATAATAATAATAATAATAATAATAATAATAATAATAATAATAATAATAATAATAATAATAATAATAGTAATCATAATCATATTGACAATAATAATAGAGCGAAACACAAAGTTGCAAGGGAAAATGTCCTAATCCTTCACGGAGAGATACTGATTAGTAGACACTATATTTGGAAGGCTTTGAATCAGTGAAAAACAACAACGAAATCGAAGAGAAATTTGTCAGTCTTCAGGAAAGAAATTTTACAAAAGATTGAACGTATTTCTTGAATTATGTTAAAAGAATATAAGACGTTTGCAAATTATCCGACGTTATCGATGGTCACAATTTTGATTAGAGCATGAATCTCAAAATAATATCTGGAGTAACTCATGACAATTTCTTACTTATTCAGTCTCTCAGAGATGTGGGTCCAAAGGCCTCAAGTTAGGAGAATGTGTTTACAAATAACCAAAGTAACACTAAGGAAACATTCGTCGTGTTGATGCAGGTCAGGGACATAACCCGATCAACTCCCGGTCAACAAGGAAGGCCTCTAAGTATTTATTTTGTAAGCTTCCTCATTTCCATAACACTGTTGCCTTAATGGGAACTTACTAATAAAATTCTTATTTTATTTAAAAATAGTTTGAAGATATATAAAAGAAAGATGTGACAGAAGCTTCAAATTACCGATCTGTAGTGCGGCCGTCGTGCCTTATCAAGATCGTTGAGCTTTGTCTTAACCTTTATCTCAGAAGCATCCTTTGAATTTTACACATTGGACTTGTGTCAGGTTGTGTAGAAACGCCATAAGGTAATAAAATGGACACTAGGAATCACTGGAATATTATTAATTTTTCTCTGCGATTTAAGATTAATGAATAAACAGGCAATTAAATTTGGAAATTATCGTCACGGTCGGAGCGGCTGCACCCTCCGCTGTGACGTCACACGTCAGAAGTCCAGCTGGCCGCCCATGACAACAACGTTCGTGCAGATAAGATTTCTGTATAGGTATTGCCAGGCCATGACCTCAAGGTATACATGTCCCCAAAAAACTGAAAAGATGTCATGAGGACCGAAATATTTCAATGTTTTTTCCACATAGATCAGACCTTAGAACGCCAATCCTCTGTGGAGTACTTACAGGGTTGAGATTGGTTTTATTAACACCTTAAACTGGACACTAAACATTTTTTCTGAAAACTGTTGACAACGTCTAAAACACTCAAATTCAGCTTTAATAGGGCAAAATAGTGTCTCCTATGAAGCAGGAATCTATAAGGAGGTTAGTAGGTCAGGTTTGGTTAGGTCAATGTGGGTTTGGTTAGGGTAGTGTGGGTTTGGTTAGGGTAGTGTGGGTTTGGTTAGGGTAGTGTGGGTTTGGTTAGGGTAGTGTGGGTATGGTTAGGGTAGTGTGGGTTTGGTTAGGGTAGTGTGGGTATGGTTAGAGTAGTGTGGGTATGGTTAGGGTAGTGTGGGTTTGGTTAGGGTAGTGTGGGTATGGTTAGGGTAGTGTGGGTATGGTTAGGGTAGTGTGGGTTTGGTTAGGATAGTGTGGGTATGGTTAGGGTAGTGTGGGTATGGTTAGGGTAGTGTGGGTTTGGTTAGGGTAGTGTGGGTTTGGTTAGGGTAGTGTGGGTTTGGTTAGAGTAGTGTGGGTATGGTTAGGGTAGTGTGGGTTTGGTTAGAGTAGTGTGGGTATGGTTAGGGTAGTGTGGGTTTGGTTAGAGTAGTGTGGGTATGGTTAGGGTAGTGTGGGTTTGGTTAGAGTAGTGTGGGTTTGGTTAGGGTAGTGTGGGTATGGTTAGGGTAGTGTGGGTATGGTTAGGGTAGTGTGGGTATGGTTAGGGTAGTGTGGGTTTGGTTAGGGTAGTGTGGGTTTGGTGAGGGTAGTGTGGGTTTGGTTAGGGTAGTGTGGGTTTGGTTAGGGTAGTGTGGGTTTGGTTAGGGTAGTGTGGGTATGGTTAGGGTAGTGTGGGTTTGGTTAGGGTAGTGTGGGTATGGTTAGGGTAGTGTGGGTTTGGTGAGGGTAGTGTGGGTTTGGTTAGGGTAGTGTGGGTTTGGTTAGGGTAGTGTGGGTATGGTTAGGGTAGTGTGGGTTTGGTTAGGGGAGTGTGGGTTTGGTTAGGGTAGTGTGGGTTTGGTTAGGGTAGTGTGGGTTTGGTTAGGGTAGTGTGGGTATGGTTAGGGTAGTGTGGGTTTGGTTAGGTAGTGTGGGTTTGGTGTGGGTATTGTGGGTTTGGTTAGGGTAGTGTGGGTATGGTTAGGGTAGTGTGGGTTTGGTTAGGGTAGTGTGGGTTTGGTTATGGTAGTGTGGGTTTGGTGAGGGTAGTGTGGGTTTGGTTAGGGTAGTGTGGGTTTGGTTAGGGTAGTGTGGGTTTGGTTAGGGTAGTGTGGGTTTGGTTAGGGTAGTGTGGGTATGGTTAGGGTAGTGTGGGTTTGGTTAGGGTAGTGTGGGTTTGGTTAGGGTAGTGTGGGTTTGGTTAGGGTAGTGTGGGTTTGGTGAGGGTAGTGTGGGTATGGCTAGGGTAGTGTGGGTATGGCTAGGGTAGTGTGGGTTTAGCTAGGGTAGTGTGGGTTTGGTTAGGGTAGTGTGGGTTTGGTTAGGGTAGTGTGGGTATGGCTAGGGTAGTGTGGGTATGGTGAGGGTAGTGTGGGTTTGGTTAGGTTTGGTTTACCTCAGTAGATTAAAACCTCATAACAGCGACAAGGACGTGTTAATCTTGATGGGAGTGTTGATGCTTTTTCTTAAATAAGCTGGTGTTTCTCTGGGATATTGTTATGTTTTGGTAAAATATTCAATTAACATGGAAATAATAGGTTCCGAGGAGAAACCATCACCATCATAAAATGCACCAACAACTACACCAAATTAAAACGTTCTTGTACAGTTTAGGGAGGTGTTAAAACCAGTCTTTACCATTAATGGTAATCTGATTCCTTAGTATTTTAAGCACTGGTGATGTTTGAACACATTCAGTAGCACCCAGTCTTCTCTGGAGGATAAGATTTTCTCCTCCCTACCAATGGCTCAAGTCAGCGTTATGTTGGTTTTGTTTGAAAGGTGAAATGATGTTCATGTGTAACTCTCAACGTTCGGTTAAGCTATATATGTTCCGCTGTAAGTTGAAGACCACACCAAACCTAAACTAATGGCAAATGTGAAGAGAAGCTCCGCTCCTCCGAAAATACGATTCTTGCCTCCGCTTTGTAGTCAAGGGGCGTAATACAAGTCTATCAACCACAACATGGATGCGGAAATGTTTGAAATGGAACTTAAAGGCAAATAAAATCGAATAAAGCAGTCACTCGGCACGTCTGACACGGCCCCGGCAGCGTGCGGTAAGGTTTAGTTAGATTTGGTCAGGTCAGGCAAGGTTTGTTGAGTTTCCTTCCAAAAAATACGATTTATGATTCCGTTCAATAGGCAAGAGCTAATAATAATATGCTTCCTCAACTGTATTACGAAGGTGTAAATGTTTGAAACAATACGAGGGCAGAGTTTTCAGACGCGCCGAGTGACTTTTATTCAGTTTTATTTGCCCTCACGTTCGATTTACAACATTTCCGCATTGACTGACAGACACATATTACGTCCCTTGACTATAATACTAGGGCCATGATGGAGGAAAACTTGACTGAATCATGCACGCACAACACTGCTGCTGTCGTTTGCTCGAGGCGCCGGGCATCCAGGCCGGTGACGTCACGGCGTCTCGAGGCGCGACTGACATCAGTTTGTTTTTGGAACTTCGAGAGCTTTTATCTGCAAATGTTTACTTTGTTTTGTCAAAGGAATCACGTCATTGGAAAATTCAGCACATTATCGACCTGACACCAGACCATAGAATTTTATGATTGGATCATTTGTAATTATGGAATCCTCTGAAGAAAAGATGAGGCATAACCACATTCATTGATTTGAGTAAAGCTTTTGAGAACTAACTAATTGACGGGGAGCATACGCCATGGGGTGCGTTGCTTCACTCACTCGCTGCCTACATTCCCGACGGTCCACCCGGGCAAACCTCCGTGAATCCTCCCTTCCCATCTCAAACTCCTTCAAGGATCGATCGACTTGCCTCAGCCATGAGATACGTGGGCGTCCTCTTGGTATCCTCCACTCAGGGTTATCCTCCGAAAACAAACCTATCAGCAGGATAGACTAATTTGTTCTCAGGGAATGCATGGAGTTGTTATGCTACTCCATTCCTGTTGACGTTGTACTACTGCCTCTATGTCTGAAGAATGAGTTAATGTTAAATGACACAATTCTTAGTAATTATTGTTTATAGAGAAAGGGTGAGGTAATGGAGTTTTGCCACTTTTTAAATAACTTTTAAATAAACATCATCATTTTTTATTTTATTTATGCTGGATGTTGCTTTGGAGACAAGATTTACAATAAACGTGAATATGATCTTGTGGTACTGAAACTGCACGACAAATGGAGATCTTATAGAATGAACTTGTTATCTGAATAAATGAACACCTTCGTACAATCAATAAAGCCAAACACATTATGTAATATCAGAGCTGCCTCGTACAGGCCTACCGGCCTCTTGTAGACTCCTGCGTTCTTATGTTCTTATGTACAGAAAACGTGAGTCGACAGAGAGCACTGAGCTGAGTGGTGATACGCTGCAGGGATTAAAAATTTTGGAACACCTCGGTCATAATGTTTGTGTTAACTTTAAAGGTACTGAGAATATAGATTTTATATATGGCGCTACTTTATGCTGTATTTAATAGCACTTCTAGAGATTAAAGTCTGTTGAGAATGATGAATCTATTTCATCGGCCGCCTCCACTTAACGAAGATGGTGATAATGTTTTCGTTGATGTCCGTCTGTTTGTCTGTCCGTTACCATAATATTTAAAACTGGATAGACATATTGTCACCAAATACACATGCAAACATCATTAGGAGAATATCTCAAACGAAAAACTTTTGGGAACACTCCGATGCGGCTGTCTAAATGACGCAGCGTATTTCAGCCGGAGGGGACTGGGAGGCGGTCTGGTCCAGAGTGTGAGTGCTTCGAGTTTCTTGCTCCCCGCGGGAATGGTTCGGCCCATTTTGTCCGATAACATCCAATAAAAACTGGCCATTATGGCGGTGATACGTATTCTTTAGACTACGCTGCTTTACAATTTTAAAGACCTATTGTTTACCTGACTGTGGAGCCATCACTCTTCATTCAGTTCTACTAATCCCCCAGTAATGAAAGTGCGTTTGAAAAAAAAAAAAAAAATAAAGCGAATTTGTACGGTTCCAATGTTTGCCAGCAGTCACATCAAGGCGGCTCGGTGAGATCAACTAGTTCTTAATGAGTTCACCATCCCACTGCTTTTGTCCAGGCCTGATACTGTAAGACGTTGGTTAGGTCACATCACCCTGTCTTAAGCATAGTATAGTTAGTGTCACGGACGAGTTTTTATGTCGCACTTTTCAAAATATTCTGTAAATGTATACAACGTTATTTTACATGAAGATCTTTATACCTTGAGATCCCAAATCAATGGCTGCAAGGACATGAGGACAGAGGTACTGCTTGAATGTTTCATGTGATGTATTTCTAGTGCAGTTGTGTCTACAAAAGTCTTATTCATGTAAATTATTATCATTATCTTATTCACCCATAATTTTCTGAAAAATCTTTGTTTTATTTTTCACTATGTAATGCGTTTATATATTCTGTAATACGAAACAAAGGAAGGAAATAAAGACTGTTACTCCAACTGCTACACCACCACCACCATCACCACCACTACTACTACTACTACTACCACTAATAATAAAAATAATAATAATAATAATAATAATAATAATAATAATAATAATAATAATAATAATAATAACGTTAATAATGACAATAATAAACGAATAATAATAACTACTTACTATTTTCACTATATACTATATATTATATTATATACTATATTTACTATTACTATTTTTATAATTATTATGAAAACATCCCCCCACGCCCCAACCCACCAACAAACAATAATAATAATAATAATAATAATAATAATAATAATAATAATAATAATAATAATAATAATAATAATAATAATAATAATAATAATAATAATAATAATAATAACAATAATAATAATAATAATAATAATAATAATAATAATAATAATAATAATAATAATAATAATAATAATAATAATAATAATAATAATAATAATAATAATAATAATAATAATAATAATAATAATAATAATAATAATAATATATTTTCATTGCCTTTTTAACATTTGCATTAATTTTCTAATGCCCGGCATCGAAGTAACTCACACTGGTGGACAGCGGGTAATTATCAGCATGTGACCAGGACTTATTTCCCTTCGCTCCCTCCTTCTAGTCCGGAATTTTCCCTTCGTCGAGCCCCGCGGCGCGTCCGCCGGCTCCAGCGCGCCGAACACCGCCCCACATCACCAAGGAAGATGGCGGAAGACCGACGGGTCCCTTCACTTCGCTTCTTTGTGTATCACTTTTTAAATGGACTTTTGGACTTTTCACAATGTTTTATGAGATTTCTATTCATTCGTGGTGCCTTTACTGATGCCCCGCGAGTCTATGGCGTCAGGTAGATTGTTTTTTGTTGACTTGGTCGAGTAGAGGAGGATAGACAGGAGCGGCCGTTTGCTACAGAGCTGACCGCCGTCACATCACAGCAGCAGCAGCAACTGTAGAAGCAGCAGCAACGACAGATGAGACCAAGTCGTCGCTCTAGTGATGCACGCAAAACAGTGTTATGAGGCAGCGTGGCAATGCTAAATTTGTGTGAGTAAGAGCAATGATTTGGTTTAAAAATCTTCGTCACGTAAGCTTTCTTTACGACAATACAATCCATCTTAGGTGCACACACACACACACACACACACACACACACACACACACACACAATCAATCAAACACACACACACACACACACACACACACACACACACACACACACACACACACACACACACACACACACAAACAATCACACACACACACACACACACACACACACACACACACACACACACACAATCAAACACACACACACACACACACACACACACACACACACACACACACACACACACACAAACAAACAAACAAACAATCACACACAAACACACATAAACAAACAAACAAACAAACACACACACAAACAAACAAACAAACAATCACACACACAAACAAACAAACAAACACACACACACACACACACACACAAACAAACAAACAAACACACACACACACACACACACACACACACACACACACACACACACACACACACACACACACACACTAGGGTTGCACCGATTAATCGGTAAGTAATCGGTAATCGGCCTAATCGGCCACTTTGCCGATTAATCGGTAATCGGTCTTTTGACCGATTAATCGGGGCCGATTATTATTTTTTCTCTTTTATAATACATTGTACATAACACAATATTAATAATGTTAATGTAAGGATGGTGATGTTACCAAAACCCTGATACCTTTCCACAGCATTTATTTCCAACAAATCCCTATGCAAATGTATATTATGTAATTCAAATTGATATATAAAATTATGATATGAACTGAAGCACTGGTATTTGCTTCAACTTTGAAACTAGAAAAAAAAATCAACATATTACTTTATATTACAACCAAGAAATATTATATGCCTATTTCAACTTGCCTAGTACAGTAACTGAGTAATGTCCTTCACCAAGCCTGCCGTGCATATGGAAATAAGTTATTGTAATATATCATGAAAAGTATGGAACTAGACAAGTGATTTTACTCAGCACTTGACGTTAAACACTCTTAAATTGTAATGTAAAAACATTAATTGGGTAACATCCTTCACCATGCCTGCCGTGCATAAGACAGTAAATTAGTAGAAGACTTAAGAGATTGATAAACTTTCTGTACACTACCATTTCTAGTAGCATCTAGGATCACCACAAGAACGAGAAAACTGGCAAATTCTAACATATTAAAATCAGGATGTTTCCACAGAGCAAGGCTAAATTATAAGTAACAAATTACTAGACGTATTTGTTCTCCATACAGGAGATGACAGTTGGGCAGTAAACAAAGTTGTAAACATGAGGGTTACGGTATGTCTTTAACTTTGTGGTATCAGTGTCCAGTAATTAGTGAAGATTAATCACATTAACAATTTATAAATAATCGGCCGATTAATCGGTATCGGCCGATTATTGGTTACCGATTAATCGGTAATCGGTAATCGGCCAAATTGCTTATCGGTGCAACCCTAACACACACACACACACACACACACACAAACAAACACACACACACACAAACAAACAAACAAACAATCACACACACAAACAAACAAACAAACACACACACAAACAAACAAACAATCACACACACACAAACAAACACACACACACACAAACAAACAAACAAACAATCACACACACAAACAAACAAACAAACACACACACAAACAAACAAACACACACACACACAAACAAACACACACACACACAAACAAACAAACAAACAATCACACACACAAACAAACAAACAAACAAACACACACACAAACAAACAAACAATCACACACACACAAACAAACAAACAAATACACACACACAAACAAACAAACAAACAATCACACACACACAAACAAACAAACACACACACACACAAAGAAACAAACAAACACACACACAAACAAACAAACACACACACACACACACACACACACACACACACACACACACACACACACACACACACACACACACACATCATAATTGTCATCCTGTACAAATCCCGTGCAGAACACAGGCCTCTCAAACGTTTCCATTCGTTTCTGTCTTATATCTTTAGTTTCCAGTTTCGATGCAATGGTTCCGTACATATCTTAATTTCACCAACAGTATCCGGTGAACGGCCTTCACCAATGTCTTTTTATGTCAGTTATTTTCTTACTCAGTCATTCTTTTTGTTTATTTGTAGTCCTCTATTCTACATTTATGTCATGACCTTTGCCATTTCTTAATTTAATAGCCTTTATTATGTCTTTTATTATTCTTTTCTTCTCTTATTTATCACAATGGATCCTGACATTTATCGCCTCATTCCCCTTGAGCACTTCCCTTTATCCGTTTCCGTGACCTGGTCAGTTCCCGGGTGTGATCCACGCAGCAGGACGGGAATAATGAACTCATTCACAGATTTATTTTTAAGTACATGTACATTATTACTCTTATAATTATTATCAGTATTATTGTATTGCTATTGTCATTATCATTATATTATTATCATTATTATTAAATATAATAATAATAATAATGATAATAATAATAATAATAATAATAATAATAATAATAATAATAATAATAATAATAATAATAATAATAATATTATTATTATTATTATTATTATTATTATTATTATTATTATTATTATTATCATCACAATTACAATTATTATTCAATCAATTTTAACGTTATTTTATTATCAACACTATCATTCCGTCATCATTATTCTTGCCATTATTACTGTTATTGCAAATTTTGCAATCCATCATCATCATCATCATCATCGTCACCACCATGACGCGGACACTCAAGGTCCAGCACGGCGGGGCCGCGGTCGTGCGGTGCTGGACGGCCTTGTCACTAAGATCTCCGTGGACTCATGAAGCACTGCGAGGCATTATAACATTTAAGGAGCAAGTGTGCGTTTTTTTTTTTTCAACACTAACGACACACTGCCGTGACAGGACCAGCGCGGCTCCTACCTGCCATCACCATTAAAACACAAAATGAAAACTGAAGCCGTAACGCTCAAAATTCATTATACGTGTTTACACAAGGATACACAAGGGTAGTCGGGACTAAAAGAGGACATCTGACCTACACAGGGCGGCTCCTGAGAAAGCTATTCCCTGATTGCTCTCTCGTCCATAAATCTATATAATATCTATTTGAAACTTTCTGTCACAGCGCCATTTACAATTTGAGGATATCTTCCCGCAATCCTGTGGGCAACTAACACTTTTAAAAATAAAAATAAAACTTTGGTAGGGTGGTTTCTGGCGGTAACCTGATGATTCGTGAGATTAAAATCCAGACGCACACCCAAGTCATTTCGCAGCTAAAATGAGTTAGATTTTTACTCTTTACTGTATATCTGCTAATTAAGGCGATTGTTTTCCATGATGGCGCCACTATAAACACTTGCCTTCGCCATGACGGGCTGGGGCCGACTACCATCCAGGCCCCTCAAGCAAGCCTACCGGCGGTATAGGCGTAGACGTAAAAAAAAAAAAAAAACACTTAAAACGCTGCATTTGTTGATTAAAATTAATCCTTCATTTATTGCACCACTCATACGGGCCACTAAGTTTCCCTGCAATACGTCAGCACGGTGATGTGACCTATTGGTCGTTCTACTTTTGTAGCGCCGGCAAGCATGCTGGTGTCATTGATTATACTGTAATCAATATCGCTGACGCATATGATAACAGTGAACGCATAACTGACAGTTGAGAGACACCTTTAGTAATAAGCGTAGTCTGATTTTTCACTGTATACTTGAACCCTCTTCATTTCGACATTGAGCCACGCCTTGATCTATCTCAAACGTTTCTTTCCATGCTATGAACATTGTTTACTTAAAAGCCTCTGGAGAGGAACCTTGCTAAATATATTTATGAAAAAAGGATAGCAGTAAATACAGTCTGCCCTTTTCATTATGCATCAAACTACTTTGCTAATTTTTGGGGAAGGAGGAATGAGGATCAAGAAGTGTCACAACGTGAGCCCGTTAACGCAAGCACAGGTCACTTTGCTTACTGGATCATAATTTCAGTTCATATATTCTATCCTCCACGTGGGTTCATTGGAACAAATAGTTTTATTTATCACAACTGTTCTATGATAGTAAGATGTCTTTAGTGCAGATAAATATATATGGGGGATAAGCAGGAAAAAAATCAGTCACTAACACCAAGTCGGATCATGTGAAGGGAGGCTTGTGTGTGACGTCAGATGGCTTGATTATAGTATCGAGGGCAGATAAAAAAAAAAAAAAAAAAAAAAAAAAAATATATATATATATATATATATATATATATATATATATATATATATATATATATATATATATATATATATATATATATAATTAAAGAGAACGAAGAGGCTGAAGAAAGGCAGACTCATATAACCTTATAATATTGAAGTTAAAGGAGGTTAATGGAGGCGGTGGCTGAGTGGTCACTGTGCAGGCGCGGTGTCCTGGAGGACCCGCCCGCCGCTACCAGCTGACAATTTTCCACCATCGCCCAGTGGCTAGATTAAAACTACACACATGCTGTCCTGAAGACCATGTATCAGCTCGAACTCTAGTGAAGGAAGCCCTCTACATTGGAGCAAAGATGAGTTCTGGGGGGCAGCATGAGCCAAACAAGATGGCGCCACTATAAACACTTGCCTGTACCACGAACATGATGGGGCCGACCAGCAGACCCCATCAATATACACCCTTTGGATGCAACAGGCCGAACGTAAAAAAGAGTAGGTAATTAGTATAAGGCTTTTCACTCCCACACCTTTTTTTTATCACCGCCACACCTTCCATCACACCCCACACCTTCCTTTACATCCAACGCCTTCCTTCACACATCATTGTCAAGTAACAGAACACAAAGGTCGGTATTATAAGACATTTTCAGTTCGCACATCATCTGTTTCTAAAGGTCAAAGAGTGGGTCAATCGGGTTCTAATGAGTGTTTCCTTAGGCTCATGGTACAGAGAAAGGGTTAAACTACCAACAGGGCCATAAAACTACTACTGGAAATGCCCACAACTCCTACGAAAACCTTGTTAAATGTGTAACCTTGGGGGATGAAGTGTTTAGTAATACGGCCCATAATGTTGCTATGCTTTGATGACGTGTTTCTTTCATCAGTCTTACTTTGTGATGCAGTTTGGTGATCCATTGACACGGCATCAGCATTCGATTATAGGTACTGACGAGCCTAGCAATTCATACTTTAAGTTTCTTGCATAATCACTTTCTTTAAAATGTAAACTGCAAATTCTTGCAGTCTTAGGATTTACATTTTTTCGTTTGCATGCCGCTATCCATTTAGTTTTCTGTGCCAGTGTTCGGAAAGCGATAAAACTTAATATTTCCTTCCCGTTTGTGATAATTTGATTTACAGCCACTCATCACATAGTAGGACATATTCTTGCGTAACCATGAACGCATAGTTGTTTGGTGAAGGTAGGTGTGACAGACGTGACTGACGTCACTCCGATGCTCCGCTCCCCGCGCTAACTGGTTTTAATTTTCGGAGGGAAGTGATTCGTCTTGGTATTAATGGCTGGAAAAAAATGATGAACTTGATGTTAACTGATTCAGTACTACGTACATAAACAAAGAAGAGACTTACAAAAAAAATGTAAATGCGCGTCTCGTATCCCCGCAGGAAAAGCGCTGTGTAGGTGTAGATATCAGGACGGTTTCTGCGAGCTGCATGTTTTACCTACTAGGAGATTTTGTATTGTCGTATAACTGCTTGCTATGTTGTTGTGGATATAGTTATTATACATCTGTCATCGTCTTTCTAGTAAGAATCTTATGTTAGTGGTTTCCGTTGTGGGATCGGAAACATTTTTCTAAACTTCATCAAGCCTGGTAATAAAGAAGCCACCCCTTGGTCTTTTCCTGTCCCTCTGCACCTCACCACAAGTACCCTGAGCCTCTCCTAGTGTGCCGAGAGCCACGTAAAACTCTCAGTGGCCCAAACTGTATAAAAAACGGCGAATAATAATGAAAGAAAATCAGATATGCATAATAACTTGGTGTGTTCAAGTTGGCAATCGCGATGTTTCTGTTCCACGTTTCTCTCCACTAATGAATTGTCAGAACAATAACCTTTTCATGGTGGTATTGACGATGATAGGCATGTAAGAGTTTTGGTCACGGTAATAAATATAGGGATGCGTCTAAAACTCTTCTTCAAAGTATTGAGGTACGGCTCGCCACTGTTCCCAAACGACCAAACGACAGGAAGCACGCAGCATTTAGTACTGTTGAGAGGCTTGTAGGTGAATAGTGAGGGCAATAATCATAATCAAACAAGGAGCCGCAAGTTTGAATGTCCCTGATCTAAATCATCGCAAAAGTTACCCCGATGCCCGGCCCGGAGCTGCTCGGGTGACAACTACGTGATCCCACTCCCACTCCCACTCCCAATCGAATTATCATTGGCCCGAACAATATTTTCCACTTACTTTGATTTCCCCCGTCACGCGCGCGCGCGTGACGTGTGCGTGTGTGTATGTGTGTGTGTGTGTGTGTGTGTGTCCTCTCTTACTACTGACACCGAAAAAACTGTCAGTAATTCAGCCGCCCCGCTCTCGCATTGTGTCCGTAACGATAAATGTGACCCTTCACATTTTTTCCACTGTACGGACATCAGTTCTGTGGAGCAAATTTTCTCACAGAACTGCGCTTTATGAGGAAAAGACAATAAATTTAAATAAATTCTTCCAGTCTTGATTTCTAAAGAAAAAGTTGGAATCCTTGAAGAATCCTTTAAACTTACACGTCAAAACAATCAATGAAAGGCAGATGATTATACTGGGAACACTATGGGGCAATATAAGGGCATATAAGATTAGGAAGCATAAATGTTCCATTTTTTATAACTATTAAACACGAAGGGAGACGTGGTATGATGACTGCTAGAAGTCACGAACAGTACAGAGGAACGCGCTGACTCGTGAACCGGAACATCAAGCTCACAGCGGTGGCGGCGGTGGTGGAGATAATGGTGCAAATAGTGGACTAACGGTGACCCAGCGGCAGAGGGTGGTGGTGGTGGCGGCGGTAGGGGCAATAATATTTCGTGAGGGGCGTCACGTACAGAGCTGCCGCTCCAGACGCCCTGAGTCCGTGTAAATCGAGGAGGAAATAAATAAGACACTGAGTCACGTTTCCTCACTGTCTACGGCGCACACACACACACACACACACACACACACACACACACACACACACACACACACACCTGGCAAATGAACGAGCACAGGCAGCCTGTGACTTTCATACACAGCATTCTTCTTTTGACCTTCCCTCCTGTACGAAAGAGAGGGACGGGTCACCTGTGAAATAAGAAAAAAAAAAACAAGCCCCTCACTCTTCTTTATTTGGTGCCCGTGCTCCTAATTTGTTTATGATGTAACGAACCACTTAAAGTGCAAATGAAATCGCAAAATCTTACGAAAATGAATCCCAAAGCTCGAGGCGCCGCGCTCACCGCATGGCTGTGTGGGTTTGCTCGGCGCGGGGACAGGAGCTCCTCCCAGCCCCCCCGTCCTGAGGGTGAGGGGTAGGGACAGGAGACTTGGCGTCCTGTTCCTCCATAACTTAACGTACATGTAGGACTTTATCACTGTACGGTTAGAAGCATCCAATAATGTTTGTTGCATTGATTTTTACTTAATTCGGAAAATAAATAATAGCATATGTAAATAATGCATTCACAACGAAAGATTCGACAACAGATACAAAAAGATTGTCGTTTACGTTCATCGTGGCGATGTCTGCTGCCACAGCACCCAAGGTGCTGGGCCTCTGCTTCCTCGCCTCCCACATGAGCCGCGCAGCTGGCGGTGGGAAACAAGCACGTCGGCGGGTGTGTTCACTCGCCTCGCAGCACTTCACGACGAAATTATGTTTATTTTGCAGCGTAAAAAGTTATGAAACTGCGGCGCTCGAGCGACTTCACTGAAAATATTTGGCGGCGGAGTCTGCCGAGCTGGAGGCAGGGACTTTCTGGGTCAAAAGAAGAATGCCTTCTTGACACAAGAAAGCTTCACGAGGTGCCGTCACATTGCTTGTGGCTATAATACTTTCTGCAAAACGAGGTGGCTCCGCATCGATATATAAGCCGGCCAGCAATGCTACGTGTTGACCGGCAAGAGGAAGAGTAAAAGCCTCTCAAATCCTCCTCGGACACGCTAACGAGGAATATCTTGCATCGGCAGCCGCACCAAGTAACCTTATAACGTGCGGGGGTTGACGGGACGTGTGGGGCCATGTCTGGTGTACTGGTGGGGCTCGAGTCAAGGTGTGTGTGTGTGTGTGTGCATGTGTGTGTGTGTGTGTGTGTGTGTGTGTGTGTGTGTGTGTGTGTGATTCTAAGAATGGATGTATTTTTTCCTCCTCTGATACAGATCCCCGTGGCAGACGTGATGTAACGGCGGGTGGTGATAGCGTGGCGGCAGCAGCAGGGGCAGGGACGACCATTCAGTAATATTCCATTATTATTGAAGCGAACTACCCGTCGACGCGGAAATATTCTACAACTACAATAATTACGCAATTTGTGAGAAGAGGGTGCAGTTAAGAGGGGATCTGTGGTTACTCTTTATTTGTCTGTTGAACACTTGAGTGGTGAGCGCATGTGGTGGCGAGGCGGTGTAACTGAGATGAGTGGCGAGGCACTCCACGAATTGCCGGCGGCCATGCGGGTCACCACTCACCACAGAGACGATTTAGAATAACTACAGTAATGGGGCAGACAATTCAAAATGCAAATAAAAGGTCGTATTATAAGACATTTCGCCGTCCAAGAACACATATTTGACAAGGCTTTCGTAGGAGTTGTGGGCATTTCCAGGAGCAGTTTTATGATCCTGGTGGTAGTTTGACCGTTCGTCTGTACCATGAACCTAAAAAAACACTCATTAGAACCCGATTGACCCCCCCCCCCTTTGATTTTTTGAAATAGCTGATGTGAGAAGCGAGTGTCTTATAATACGACCCAAAGTGTTAGACATGGTTCTCCCCAAACTGCATGTCATGAACACCCTGAGGTAGCGGTGCCAGCAGTGCCTTGTGTCTCGCCATGACGCTGAGCACAGGGATCACTACAGCCACAGCACTCGGTGGTGGTGGTGGTGGTGAGCGGGGTGGGTGTGAGTAGCTTCAGGAGTTGCTAATGGTGGCGAGCTGTGAAAATAGGAGAGGAATGGTTGACGGGGGCGTGAATATCGGCGTGAATGGGGGCGGGAGGGCGGCGGGTGCCTGGCGGCGGGAGGTGTGAGCGGCCGCCAGGAGAGGCCGCCACTCGCCAAGCGGCAGTATAGTCATTGTTAATCATGGAACAACAACAAATAGAAGAGTTGCAGCGAGCCGGCAGACGCCATGCCCCGCCCCACCCCGCCCCGCCCCGCCCTGCCCTGCCTAACACGTCACCAATGTCGAGGGAGGAGGTGGAGGAGGAGGAGAAGAAAGAAGAGCAAAGATCAGTGTTGGCAGCCTTGGTAGGATAATATAAGGGTGGAGAGAGGGAAGGGGGAGCGGCTGGTGGGTGGAGGTGGAGAGTCTGTGGAATGAAGATGGAGTAGGGGAGCAAAGATGAAGGTGTGTGTGGAGGGAAGTGTCTGGGATGAGGCGGGGATTGAAGTTGGAGAATGGGCGTGAGGGGAGAGTGAAAAGTCTGAAGACGAGGAACGAGTGTGAGTGAATAAGTCGAGTATAGAGATGAAGGCGTGTGCGTGTGTGTGTGTGTGTGTGTGTGTGTGTGGAGTGAAGTGGAAGTTTCAGGGATGAGGCGGGGAATGAAGTTGGGGAATGAGCGGAGGGGAGAGGGAAACGTCTGGAGATGAGGAACGAGTAAAAGTGCATAAGTCGAGGGGGAATAGGTGTGTGTTGGACATCGAATAATGGGAGGTAAAATCAAAATTGAGAGCATACGTTAAATTGTCCATCCCATTGGCCCTTTGAGCCTGTGGGGGAAGAGAACCCATTAACCCGACACAGGGCTAGTTTGGCATCCGGGTTACCTATTTATCGACCAGACTGAAAGGAAGGATGAACAGCTGGGTGGGCCGACTGCCCAGGCCGTGATTCCAACCCAGGCCCGCAGATTCGTAGTTAAGGACTAACTGCTGCACCAGAGAGGCGGTGGGGATTAACGTCTGTAGAGTGACGCTGGTGCCAGGCTGAGTAAGGAGACTTGGGAGGGATATTAAATTACAGGATTGTGCCGAGAGAGAGAGAGAGAGAGAGAGAGAGAGAGAGAGAGAGAGAGAGAGAGAGAGAGAGAGAGAGAGAGAGAGAGAGAGAGAGAGAGAGAGAGAGAGAGAGAGAGAGAGAGAGAGAGAGAGAGAGAGAGACACACACACACACACACACACACACACACACACACACACACACACACACACACACACACACACACACACATGTGCACAGACTGACAGGGAGAGACAAATAGCTGACAAGACATACAGACCGAAAGAAAACAAGCTAAGAGGAGAGAAAAGACAAAACGTGTTGAACAGAAAGGGAGGAAGGAAATAAGGGAGCCAGGGCACTCGCTCCTCTATGTCCTCCCAGCTGACATCACTTACTGACCCGGACAGCAACAGCAGCCAACCCTCAACCCTCTCCTTCGCGCATCATGGCTGTCCCACCTTGATCCCACCCACGAGATCTTACTTGTGAATGGTCTTTTTAATGTTTTAGTTATTTTTCTTTGAGCTGGAAAAAAGTATCTAACAAAAAAAAAATATAGTGACAAGGTTGTATAGAAAAAAGATTCCGAAGACTATTGTTAAAGTTTGCAGTAAAATCAAACGAGGCAGTACCATTTCTAAAACAAATTGAGGGACAGACATTACGAGGCAAGAATGATACATTAGCTGGTCATGTGATCGTCTGACTCACAGCCTCGGAGCAGACCAGAGAGCACCACAGCATGAGGTCGAGTGAGGGACGAATAGACGGCATTTATTCATATGTTGTTTATGTTGTAGTTTTAGTGGGTTTTTTTTTTAGAAAAAGAAACAGTTCAAGGGAAAAACAAGAGAAAACAAAAAAGCCCGCCAAATGAAGTCCGATCTGCCTACCTTAAAGATGGGAACTTCGAGGCGGGGCTGTTACAGCCTTTCATTATAAATTTTGATAATTTCGAAGAAATGGTGCGTGTGTGTGTGTGTGTGTGTGTGTGTGTGTGTGTGTGTGTGTGTGTGTGTGTGTGTGTGTATTGCGTACATGTAGTGTGGTGTGGAAAGTAAGAGAGTTTGTTTTTAGAGAGCACGCTGAACTACTCTCTGGCTGGTGTTAGTGAGACATTAGGGAGACGGAAAGTGAGGACACGGGAGGGTCTTTGATAGGCTTGCAGCTCCTTCTTCCCTCTTGTATATACCTCACCGGTAGCGGATTACGCCCGTTTCGGCAGTTGTCTAACTGACTACTTTAAATAAAGCTTGTAGTTGCTACAACCATCGTCGTCGTCGTTTTCATCATTGTTTTTTCATTATTAACGTCTCCGTGGTTTAGTGGTCAGCGTGCCTGCCTACTACTCCGCAGGCCCGGGTTCGAATCCCGGCGCGGGCAATCGGCGTGCAGCTCACTCAGCTATTCATCCTCCTTCTCGGGATGGTCGATAAATGGGTGCCTGGGTAAAACTGGGGAAGGTAAACTGTGGCAATCCCGGATTCACATTGGCCCGCGTCCCGGGGTGATTGGGTCTTACTACGGCAGGTTCAAAGGGCCAACGGATCGGAGATGAACACCGCAGCCACGCGCAGCTATAGCGTATGCACCCACCTTTACCCTTACCTTGATCACTATAATAATATTAATATTAACGATAATAATAATAATAATAATAATAATAATAATAATAATAATAATAATAATAATAATAATAATGATAATAATGGTAATAATACTGCTGCTACTACTACTACTACTACTACTACTACTAAATATTATTATTATTATTATTATTATTATTATTATTATTATTATTATTATTGTACTATCTATTATTATTATTATTATTATTATTATTATTATTATTATTATTATTATTATTATCATCATCATCATTATTATTTTTATCATTATCATAATTATCAGTAGTAGAAGTAGAAGTAGTAGTAGTAGTAGTAGTAGTAGTAGTAGTAGTAGTAGTAGTATAGTAGGAGTGATGAGAGAATTCCCTGATGACACAAGAAAAATATAAATCTCACAGGAAATCGATGCATCCAGCTGGCTGATCAGACCCCCTAAAAAGCCTCAGTTAAAGAAATGAGAAATAACAGATGCCAATATATGCTTTCGTGGAGCAGTGGTTAGCATGCGTGGGTACGACTGCGCGGGTCCGGTTTGAATCCCGGTCCACGGGCAGTCGGAGTGCATCTCACCATGCAAGCTGTTCATCCTCCCTTTCGGGCTGGTCTTTAAATGGGTACCTGGGGAAACCTGGGGAAGGTAAGCTGTGGCAATCCCGGACTTCACATTGGTCCGTGTCCCTGGGTAATGGGTTCTTACTTACCGCAGGCTCAACGGTAGGAGACTACCACCGCAGCCACACGCAGCTATTGAGTAGGCACCCACCTGTATACCTTATCATTACCTTGAGGTATGGCTGGGAAGTGGAAGACCTCCAGAATACGTGTGCCTGTGGAACACCCTTCATTCATCCCTCATCATGCCAAGAAGTATAAATCTAGACATTCTATATAAAGGATACGTCTGCATGAGGCATGATGAGGTAAGGGACGTGACACCTTGAATATTGAAGGAAGTTTGTCACGTTGTGGCCGTACATCCCATGCTTTGTCCTTTGCAAGGCGAACATTTCGTTATACGCACTGAAAACGCGTCGAACGAGGCCCGGGTAGATGTTAGCGCCAAGAGATATTGGACTTGCGGACAAAGGGCATACCTTGATATAATGATCTTCAATCCCAGGGTCAATCTTCAGAAAAACCTGACCCCCGAAACTGCCCACAGAAGAAATTAATGAGAAATGCAAGTTATACAATACGAAATATATATACACTGGTTGGGCACTCACTCCTCTCTGTGTTCAAGATGTGTCGGAATGGAACCAACCAGGAGCAGGCCTCTTCGCAAGACTCGCTGAAACATTGTCAGAGAGGAAGCAGCAGCCAAGTAAAGTGGAAGAACGAAGGCTGGCCTTTTCCATCTTGAGGTCAACACTGGTTTACCTAAGAGAATCCACGTCACCAAGTGACCTGCTTCTCAGCTTCTGCACCCAAAGCCTATCATACGGCCTACTTGGAGTTTGAGGCAAATCAACAAGTTGTATCAGCGTGAAACTTCAGCCCATAAATCTATGTAAAAGATTGATTTATGGTTAACAAAGCGAGTTGACGGCCACGGTCGTTGGCGGGGATGTGTTGATGAAGTGTTATGATAAAAAATACTTCTCACGACGCAACTCCTAGACAGAGCAGCAGCAGCAGCAGTCGTCGTCGTCGGAGCTATTGATATTGTTTCTGCTGCTGCTTATGCCACTGTTGTTGTTGTTGTTGTTGTTGTTGTTGTTGTTGTTGTTGTTGTCGTCGTCGTCGCTGCTATTGTTGTTGTTGTTGTTGTCGTCGTCGTCGTCGTCGCTGTTGTTGTTGTTGTTGTTGTTGTTGTTGTTGTTGTTGTTGTTGTCGTCGTCGTCGTCGTCGCTGTTGTTGTTGTCGTCGTCGTCGACGTCGCTGTTGTTGTTGTTGTTGTTGTTGTTGTTGTAGTCGTCGTCGCAACTGTTGTTGTTGTTGTTGTTGTTGTTGTTGTTGTTGTTGTTGTTGTCGTCGTCGTCGTCGTCGTCGTCGCTGCTGCTGCTGCTGTTGTTGTTGTTGTTGTTTTGTTGCTGTCGTCGTCGTCGTCGTCGCTGCTGCTACTGTTGTTGTTGTTGTTGTTGTTGTTGTTGTTGTTGTTGTCGTCGTCGTCGTCGTCGTTGTTGTTGTTGTTGTTGTTGTTGTTGTTGTTGTCGTCGTCGTCGTCGTCGTTGTTGTTGTTGTTGTTGTTGCTGTCGTCGTCGTCGTCGTTGTTGTTGTTGTTGTTGTTGTTGTTGTTGTTGTTGTCGTCGTCGTCGTCGCTGTTGTTGTTGTCGTCGTCGTCGCTGCTGCTGCTGTTGCTGTTGTTGTTGTTGTTGTTGTCGTCGTCGCTGCTGCTGCTGTTGCTGTTGTTGTTGTTGTCGTCGTCGTCGTCGCTGTTGTTGTTGTTGTCGTCGTCGCTGCTGCTGCTGTTGCTGTTGTTGTTGTTGTCGTCGTCGCTGCTGCTGCTGTTGTTGTTGTTGTTGTTGTCGTCGTCGTCGTCGCTGTTGTTGTTGTTGTCGTCGTCGCTGCTGCTGCTGTTGCTGTTGTTGTTGTTGTTGTTGTCGTCGTCGCTGCTGCTGCTGTTGCTGTTGTTGTTGTTGTCGTCGTCGCTGCTGCTGCTGTTGCTGTTGTTGTTGTTGTCGTCGTCGTCGCTGCTGCTGTTGTTGTTGTTGTTGTTGTTGTTGTTGTTGTTGTTGTCGTCGTCGTCGTAGTCGCCGTCGTCGTTGCTGCTGCTGCTGCTGCTGTTGTTGTTGTTGTTGTTGTTGTTGTTGTTGTTGTTGTTGTTGTTGTTGTCATCGTCGTCGCTGTTGTTGTTGTTGTTGTCATCGTCGTCGTCGTTGTTGTTGTTGTTGTTGTCATCGTCGTCGTCGTTGTTGTTGTTGTTGTTGTTGTCATCGTCGTCGTCGCTGTTGTTGTTGTTGTTGTTGTTGTTGTTGTTGTCATCGTCGTCGTCGTTGTTGTTGTTGTTGTTGTTGTTGTTGTTGTCATCGTCGTCGTCGTTGTTGTTGTTGTTGTTGTTGTTGTCATCGTCGTCGTCGCTGTTGTTGTTGTTGTTGTTGTTGTTGTTGTTGTTGTCATCGTCGTCGTCGCTGTTGTTGTTATTGTTGTTGTCGTCGTCGTCGTCGCCGCTGCTGTTATTGTTGTTGTTGTTGTTTTCGTCTTCGTCGTCGCTGCTGCTGCTGTTGTTGTTGTTGTTGTCGTCGTCGTCGCTGTTGTTGTTGTTGTTGTTGTTGTTGTTGTTGTTGTTGTTGTTTTTGTTGTTTTCGTCGTCATCGTCGTCGTCGTCGCTGTTGTTGTTGTTGTTGTCGTCGTCGTCGCTGTTGTTGTTGTTGTCGTGGTTCTTGCTCTTGTTATTTCTGCTGTTGATGTTAATGTCGAAGCTATTAGCTAACGTTGTTGTTGTGACTGCTGTTGTTGATATTGTAATTGTTGTTGCAATGGCTAACCATGCATAACGCTGATGACAACAACAACAACAACATTACTATTATCAGTCAGGGACAACCGGCACACCAACATTAAGCAACACCTTGATCACCTGTTCCTGTGGCAGCAGCGGTGATGGCAACAGCAGCAGCAGCGGCACCAGAGGCAACAGGCAACAGTATCGGCAGCAGCAGCAGCAAAAGAAGCGGCAGTACAAGGACGGTACTGAAGCAGTTGAAGTAAATTTTTACATAACGAGCATCTTTGCATTATCGCGAAGGCCACATGGGCCAATAAATTGGATACCCGCTCTCATTTTTATATGAAAGAGTAGACCAGTCTTGTTTTAAATTATTTTGTCTTCTTGCGGGGCCTAAAAGAAACCAAATGGCATTTAGGGAATACAACTAAAATCTTAGAAACTGGCGTCGCCTGCCCCTGCTGGTTGGCGAGTACGGAGTGCTGTGTTGCCGGCTGTTGTGTTCTTTACATACCCGGAAGTGTCTTAAGCTGTTGCGAGTCATTATGTCTCGCGTTCCTTGTTATGCGTCTTTTTATTACCGATACAAGCTTTTGTTTGTTGTGTACTGTATAACGATGCTTTGTGTGCTGCATCGTGCTCTGCTGGTTGCGCTGAGTACTATCGTGTGTGCTGTGTGCTATGTTGCCGTTTCATGTGTATTTCGTGCTTTACGGCATGAACAGCGTGCTGAATGTTTATGCTGTGTGTCGTGTATCATGCATATGAACCATTGTGTTGTGTGATGTGTTGGGTATTTGGTGTGCTGTGTGTTGTTTCGCACGGTGTTGTGATCCTCTTAAGCCTGTTGAGTTGTTTTGTGTACTTTGTTGTGCGTTGTTTCCTGCGTTATGTGCAGTCTTCCAAGTCGTGGAGCGGGCACGGTGTGGTGCTTCTTGTGCTGCGGCGCCGTGCCTCGTGACCCTCGAGCTGAGTATATTGTCTGGTGAGGGGAGTCCGAGGCACCGGCGTGTCTTGTTGACTCACTGCCTTAACATGGTCCAGCGAGGCTCCTTACAGTAGGAAGGAACGTGGGTGCTGGGCCTTTTGTGTCCCCTGTTTGCTTGTACGCGAAACAGCGCCCGAAGAAATGCTAGGGACGGTTCGTTCGCAGTGGGTGTGGTGGCGTTCCTTGAGGTTTGCTTCACCTGTTAGGTTCACCTCCGCCTCAAGCGCAAGGAAATACTTGTTTACACTCAACCGGTCTCGTTATGACCCTAATCAGATGGTCTCTACAGTGCCCTAAAGGGTGCTGGCTGGCTGGATGGATGGCCAGTTACTATGGTAGCTACCTGGGTTTCCTTGTTGCAGACGGGGCTTATACTTCCTCCTTGTTACGACCTGGCTGTTTACATCTTCGGTAAACATATTCCTCGAGTGCCACAGTAACATAAACTCCTAACCTGAGGAGGTGGTGTTAAGTCGGGGGCGCGGCCCCCAACCGACAAAATGACGTACAAAGCTCACGATCGCCATTCCATCCTTGTCGAGGGGGGCTCCGTGAAGGCTGGGGTTGGTGGCTGGTGCATGGGAGGCAGATCTGCAGGGGTTGGGGAGGGTGTGCCTAAATTTGCCTCTTCCCTGCCCCCCGACACAGCTCAACAAGATGGCCGGAAGGCTGGCTGAGTGAAGGGAGTGTGGAGGGGGCGGGGGAGGCTGCAACTCCCAGGTAACAAAACAAGACCGTGTCCGGGAGCCTCGCCAGACGTCGGGCGTCACGGCCGCCAGATGCAGGGCGGCGCGTGCGGCTGGGTGGAGTCGCAGGGCGGCGGCGGGTGGAGGGTGCAGTCGTGGATGGGGACACATGGGTGCTGATGGGTGGTGTAAGGTGTTGGCATACCTGGCACTATACCGCGGGCAAATGGCGGGCGTTGGCCGACCAATGACAGCGGTGGCGAGGCTTGGCCACACCCAGAGCGTCGGCGGCGCCAATGAGCGGCCCAGGTGGCGTGGTGCCCTGCGTGGCGGGGCGCGGGCCTAACACCTGCTAGTCGCCCTGGCACTACGTGAGGGCCCACCGGATCCTACACTCGTGGCGCCGGCATGGCACGCACCGTTCCATTCACACCCACACCGGCCATCTGCTAGTGAGTACAAAAAGCCGCCGCCCTCCAGGTCAAGGTCACTGGAGCTACGGTTAAGCTGCATAAGGTCATGGTGCAGCAGGGCAGTCATCTACCCGTTACTCAGAGCACCTTTTGGGGCTGGTCGGCACGGGAGGCGCGGGGCGGCCTGGACGACGCTCACATCCATGGCTGGCCAGGACTAAGTGTTCACGTGGAGAGTGTGATTTACAGAAGAATGAGAGGGGCATTCAGCACCCCGGAGCTTCTTGAGCAGGCTACAGTGAACACCCTCCCCACATGACGCTCACTCAAAGTTTTTCCTGCAGGTCCGAGGGTCAGCGCCATCCCGCGCCAATATGCGGCCTTCCTGACGGGCTCCTTCCGCGCTTGGCTGGCAGGAAGGAGCTAACAAGACCCCATACACGAGGGTGAGCGAATACAACCGACGTGAGTGTGTCCGAGGCAAGCTGCTCCAACGGGCACGAGAGCTGAGTCACCAGTACGTCGGTTCGACATGTGAGCTGCTATGGGGCCCATCCGAGCGTTCAGTCGCCTCTCACACGGCCTCGCTGCTGGGGAGTTTGTCACCTCAGCCAGCCCCTACAGCCACACGCCGGGCTACTCTGCTGCTCGTCGCCCATGCTGTGCCCACTCTAGCTCACCCCTCGGATCACACCACTCCGTTCTGCCGCACTCGCACCTCTTCGGTACCGTGTGTGCCGCAGACCCCCTGCGCGTTGGCCTGGTGTCCTCCCCTGCGGCGTCGCCAACATGCCTCTTCCCCTTTAAGAATCTCTTGCCACCAGGAGCGCCGTCGCCAGACACCTACTTGGCCGTGCCCGCTCAACAAGATGCTAGAGGTGCCAGCCAGGGGGCGGCGAGAGACGCTGAGGGGAGCGAGAGGAGGAGGAAGGATATCCTTGAACGTGGATGGGAAGACGGCAGTGACTTTGAGAGGAAGAGTAAAGAGGAGCGAAAGTCAAAGAACAAGAGTGGCGAAAAGAAATTGAAAAAGAGTGAACAAAGAAGTAAGAACAAACAACACAACGGTGCACACAAGCGTCATGAAAGGAAACCAGATTCTAAATGGGAAAAGTTTGGTGACAACAATGCGCATAAGAAAAATAAGAACGATACTAAGTTGAAGAACAAAAACGATAGCTTGACGTGGAAGAAACACCGGAAAGAGCATCGGTGGATAAAGAGTGGAGAGCAAAATGACTTGGGCCGAGACGGTAGGGAAGAAAAGTGGAATAAGAACAACGTCAACTCTGCGTCAGTCTCGTCCCCCCCCAGCAAGGGCGATGATCCGTGCACGTCGCGCATGCCATTCTCGGATGACGACGACGACGGCTACGGACACGACGAGGGAAGGGAGAAGGAGAGTAATGAAGACCCGTGGCCCATCTCAGACATCGTTGAAACGGAGGACGAGGAGGGGGAGGGGAAGTCTGAACAAGCAGAGGACCCGTCCAGGGAAGCCTTACAAGGTGATGGTCCTTTGCCGCAGCGCGTGAACAGTCCTGTGAATAACGCTGAGATTGCTGGTGTGCTGCAGCGAGAGCAGCCGACCTCCGCTGCGGAGCACAGCGTCTCGGTCGTAACGCAAACTGGAATCTCAGAGAGTGAGTCAAACTTCGGCACCGTCCTGCCCGACAGCCAGGCATGGCAGGATTCACCCCCGACGGAGGAGAAACATGATTTGCACCAAGATTACGATACGGATGAGGAACTTCAACTCGAGGAACAAGGCGAACATGGAAACGATGACAAAAGAAGGTCGGGGGAGGAGGACTGGCCGAGGGACGGCGTACGTGCCACGCAGCGCCTTCGTCCCCGCAGCTACAGGTGAGTCGCGTCAACACTTGTTTTCGTTATAAATCTGTGTTTGTGCACCTCAGAAATATACTCGACTTAATTTTCGTTCTGTCGGCACTTTGAGTCAGACTATGAAGTCTGGGGACCCGTGTGGGAAGGGGGGAGCGGGGAGAGTCGCGGAGGAGCAGCGGCAAATCAGTGTTGGTCTTTTCCTCAAGCATTTCAGTGCAGGGTGTGAGGTTTCGAGTCACGTGGGAGATGAGTGAGTCATAGCGAGGCTGCGTTGGCGGGCATCAGCGGGACGGGGGTGTGCTAACGTCTCCTCCTGGCGGTCGACACGTCTGCCTCACGTCGCTGATCTGATCCGGCTTGCTTGATGAGCTGTAAGAGCACTCAGCGTCACTTGCACTCCGACTGTGTGACTCAGGAAGGGAGGGCGCGGGCGGTGTAAGGAATGTCCGGCGGTGTGTGACTCCACAGGATGCGGCATGACGCTGTGATGGATATAATGAAGTCATCCATTCAATATACACTTTTAAATTACTCGCCACACACCTGCCCACGATCAGCACCATCTGCCTCCCGCTGACTATATACACGTGCAGAAGCTTTTGAGACGAGCGTTGAGGCAGCGGAGGTAAACGCAGTCACCGCCGAACAAGTTCCTGGCGCGCCGTCCCGAGCAAATAATGATCTCAAGTGACGGTTATGAAGAGAGCATGAAAAGGCGAGGCTTTGTTTGATACTTTTTCTTACTGTGACCGAAAGTGTGTGTGTGTGTGTGTGTGTGTGTGTGTGTGTGTGTGTGTGTGTGTGTGTGTGTGTGTCGCTGCACCTTCCGCTATTTTTGGACACCCACTTGACTGCAGCGACCTCGGGAGTCTGTGGAGGCGTACACATGTGATTGTATACACTCATTGCCTCACGTCGACCGATGTACTCGTGTGTTTGTTTATGTGTGTGTGTGTGTGTGTGTGTGTGTGTGTGTGTGTGTGTGTGTGCACTTATAGAGATACCTGCTATGGCACACGCCAGATTGGCACGCTCCCGGGTACTCTGAGTGGCACTGTGCGTATGTGTCGCGCTCTGTGCCTGAGGTCTGTTGTGACATGGTGTAGGCGGCCGGTGCCCTTGACTTACGGGGACTAAATCTGAAGCGGACGGGGAGTAAAGACTTGAGAACGCGCTGAGGAGCAGAGGGTTAGAGTACGAGTGGAGGGGACGAGGGTGGGCGGAGGGTGGCCGGGAGCTCAGATATAGGTGATAAGAAAAGAGATTGAGGGGGAGATCAAGGGGAAGACGGAGACTCAGGTGGAGGAATAAAGTGAAAACACACACACACACGAAGGGTAGTGGTAGACCAGATTCACGGGATGGAAACACTAATACTGTTGGAATGCCCGATGTACACTAAGAATAAATATGACGAAAGAATATAATAAGATGTAATAAAAATAAACGTTGTAAAAAATGAGTTTAAAGGAGATATGAGAGCTAGCTTGCATGTAAGTATAAGGTAAAAGATACACAAACACGAGGGAAGGTAAGAGAAGACTTCAGATCAATGGAACAACAACGAGTAAACGATGGAAAGTGACGTACAAACATAATATGGAATAACAAGAAAAGAAAACGACAAAACATGAAAAACGTGACGAGGAAGAGGGCGAAGAGAAACCAGGTTTTGTTGAGTTAATTGATTGACGGATCACAGGAGTTTAAAGATGTGGCAAGAGATAAATCACTGACGCCTTGGTGATAAGCGGACAAAGGGAAGAGTGATGTGGAGGGCGAGGCTGACGAGCGGATGACACAACAAAAAGCATAATGAGGGGAAAAAGCGAGCAGGATCTAAAAACACTTGAGGTATTATTGCAACAAAAACCAAGTGTAGGGAAGCTGCGTACCAGGAACGTGGATAAAGAAGACCTAAAAGAAGGGTAACAACGAACAAGAAACAAAGATAGCCATGACAGAGAAAATGAGTGGAGGGGAGAGGGGGGTATGGAGCGGGGGAAGATAAAAACAGAAAGGGGAAATATGCAGTGAATTCTCCCTCCCTTACCCCCAACACTAGTCACAGCTTTAGACTCCACGCCCCCCTCAGCGACCCAAGGCTGGAGGGGCGCTAAGTGGAGGCCAAGCGTTCGTATTAACCTCACAACAAGATGTGGCAACCCCCAACACATGTTTCTGATTACCCTGAGAAGGAGGGGTGGGGGAGGAGGCAGCCGTCGTGTTAGAGATGGATGAGGGACGGGGGAAGGGGAGGGGGCGTGAGTATGCGGTTTGTGGGCGGTGGTAACCCTTTTGTTGTCTTGTTGGATGAAGGAGGGATCGGGGCATGGATGAGAGGGGCGTGGGCATGAGTATGTGCCGAGCGTTGCTGCGGTGATTATAGTGATTACAGTCTTGCGTAATTACAAACTATTTGGACACGATAACTTCTGTTAAAGAGTCCGGTGTATACATGATTTATTTTTCGGTACTTCAAACGTGCGTGCACACACACACACACACACACACACACACACACACACACACACACGCACAAACGCGCGCGCGCGGGGAGGGTGGGCCGCAGGAGAGCTCACTGGCCTATTCTCGCCGCTCCTCGCTGCTCGGTGCCGCGGCGCCCACAACATACCACACACAACACGGGGGCCCAGATGGATGTTCACTCTTCCTTTGCTAGAGTAAATAAAACGCCTCAGTACTTTGGCCGCTTAGAAATAAGTGCCAGTATAAACTATGGTAAAGTGTACACAGGGGCGGAACCGAAATGTGGCGTGAGTCAGACCCCAAGTCAGTCGATGTCGATAGAGCATGGGAGGAGGCTCTCCTGCGATGATTATATGATGCAGGATCGTGTTGCTGGGAACCATAAATACAGAGTCCGACATGCAAACAAAGGCAAACAGACAACAATATAAATGAAGCTACAGCTTCTCAGCATGAACACCGTATCTCATGAGCTCCCATCCTCCAGACAATTCTTGCTGACGCGAGAGCGGAGGAGTCGCGTGTTCCTGAAGGCGAGGAGCTACCATCTGGGCCGCTGGTTCGTCACCCACTTCACCCACCCGTACCCGTCCAAGGACCAGAAGGACCAGTTGGCGGCCCGCACCAGCATGACCAGGAACCAGGTATGTACACGAGGAGGCGAGGACATGAAGACGCGGCGGTGGAGGCTGGGTAGGAATTCTTTGGGGTTCGTAAGAGCATATAAGGGAGGCGGGCAAACTGGGGTAATGGGGGTGGGGTGGGTGGGGAGATAATGAGGTAAGAAGGGAAAGCCATGAGAGGTGACGCATCTCTTTTATTATGATGATAATTTACTTGTTCTTGGATTTCATTTCGCGAGGGCAATGAACAACGTTTCACGTGAGTGTCTCGTCCCACTGTACATTTATATTCATTGATGCCGTTAATGGATACGACATCTCCAGCCAGTTGAGACGAATCTTTCTGTCGATGAATCGCCACAAAAGACAAGCCAAGTACGGGAAGGTGGGGCAAAACGGCACCCTTAAAGTTTCACTTCAGATGTTGCAGCAATTTTGTACTATATTCAGAGATAGTTGGTGTTTTTGCAATCTTGATTCATCATTAAATAAAATAAACTCTCTTTGGAAGAACCACTTTGGATCCTTTACTCATGAGAATTAATAAAAAAATTAATAAAAAAAAGCCACAGGTGGGCCATTTTGTACAATGGGTGTTACAAAACGGACCTCACATATGGGGCAAAAAGCCCTCGTATGGAAATGCTTGGTAACATGCCAAAACATACGTTTTGATAGAGAATCACACTTGAAAGATTACTTAACATAAAACTAAAATAATCTAGTTCTTATTCCATTAGAAAATAATTGCTTTTAGGCTCAGTAGCATGAACAACAATGATATCTAAACTACTCACAAATGAAATGTGATATTAGGTACCTTCCTGAACATAAAAGTTCTTATTCCATTACAAAAATAAATGATCTGTGGCTCAGTAGCATGAACTCCAATGAACTCTCATGAAACTACTCACAAGTGCAAGTGAAATTACCTTTCTGAACATAAAAGTTCTTTATGCATTACAAAAATAATTGTTCTTCTGCTCAATAACATAAACAGCATGAACTCACAAATGAAAAGTGACATTACCTTCCTGAACATAAAATTAATATTCATATAAAAGAAACAGAGAACACTTTGTCCTTATCTTTGTTCAGTGAAGTTGTGAGTTAGTTAGCAGCAAAAAATAATTATTGTTAAGTGGGCCGTTTTGCGCCAAGGGCAATGAAAATGTTAATAACAATCTCAGCGGAACAATGGCGGTGCAGAAGAATGTTCCAGTAGTCAGACTCATTCACAGTCACACCAAAGAATCATGCAATAACACATGAAATTATGAGTCACAGTATTCCTACAAACACGATTTTATCGGACCCTTACCAATAGATCAGCTGGTGATAAAATATTCTGGGATTTTTTCACACACAAACAAACGACGGCGTCCAAACTTGCTCCGGTATTACAGCTGACTAATGAGCCGAGGAGTAAGTCCATATCCTCATCAATAGCTGGCAGAAGATAAAAACACAGAAAACGGGCTGGTCCATATTACCCACCTGTGCCATTTTGCCCCACCTTCCCCTAGTTACAGAAGTTGCGCTGGGTGGAAAAAATATCTGGAATAAGTAAATAAATAAATAACTATATAACTATATAACTATATAACTATATATAACTATATATAACTATATATATAACTATATATATAACTATATATATAACTATATATATATATATATATCTATATATATATATAAATATATATATATATATATATATATATATATATATATATATATATATATATATATATATATATATATATATATATATATATATATATATATATATATATATAACTATAACTATATATAACTATATATATATATATATATATATATATATATATATATATATATATATATATATATATCTATATATCTATATATATATATATATATATATATATATATATATATATATATATATATATATATATATATATATATATATATATATATATATATATATATATATATATATATATATATATATATATATATATATATATATATATATATATATATATATATATATATATATATATATATATACACACACACACACACACACACACACACACACACGAAAGACATTATACTCTTCTCTTTCTAAATGTTTGGGGTGCTGGCGAATACAAGTGCTAAAGAGAGAAAGCTCACCACCGTCCACCGCACAAATCAATCAGCGTCCAGGCAAGTGCAGGCAGCACGCCAAGCGCCACGAGGGTGCCGCTCATGCCGGCCGGGCGTGTCCGCGCCAAGGTTACGGGCGGGGCTGCACCCTTCCATTGCTGGGTCAGTATGATCAGCTGGCAAGGCTCCCGGCTCACCCACTAACACCCAGTTGACTGCTCCGATGGGGCGCTGACGTTCCTCAGTACTATAATGGGCTCACCACTGCTTCGTACGGAGTTTTTACCTCTTGTTTTTTTTTGGCATACTCTCCATAGACTGAAGTAGGAACAGATTCGCCGATAAATGACTCGTATGGTTAGTGAGATCCGTACTTTTGTGTAATCTCTTGCGTGCTCGGTATTTCCGTGTAATCATATGTTGTTTTCATTATGACACAACAGCAGGCGGTAAGCAGGGGTGCCGGCCAGGTGGCAGCTGGCCTCGTACTTGCCTCGGCGGAGTAGCCCCTGTTTTACGGGTGTTGGCTCGCGCGTGGCATCTTGCCAATGACGCTCAAAGCAAAGATTTAAAGAATCAAAGCTGGACCACTGAATTGTGGAGCATAATTTTGTTGGTGCATCCCGTCTTTGGCACAAAGTGGAAGGTTTACCACTAGTAGAAGTAATAGTAATGGTGGTGGTAGTAGTAGTAGTAATAGTTTTAGTAGTAGTAGTAGTTGTAGTAGCGGTAGTAGTGGTGGCAGCAACAGCAACAGAGGAAGATGCAGTTATTGCTGTTGTCGTCATGAGTTATGCCACTGTTGTTTTTATTGTTGTTTACATGAAAACGCACACCCACAGGCACTTCCCTCCCACCCACACCTATATATATATATATATATATATATATATATATATATATATATATATATATATATATATATATATATATATATATATATATATATATATATATATGCGCCTGATAACTAGCAAGAGTAGTCTGCTTACGGGTGAGCGCAAGGACGGACAGGTGTGCTGGTGAGTGCGTTAGGCAGAGGTGAGCGGGAGACAGGCCACACGCAGCACCAAGGCAGCGGTGAGGGGAAGGCATAACAAGTGTGAGAAGTGGGAGCGTTGAGGAATATATTTGAACCCTTTGTTTCAGTTACCTAGCAGTCGTCTGTGTGTGTGTGTGTGTGTGTGTGTGTGTGTGTGTGTGTGTGTGTGTGTGTGTCTGGTCCTTTGTTCGAACCTAAAAGTGGCATCGCGTGCACGCACGCCAAAGTTGACGCCAGAGCCATCGTGTGCATGCCGCCCAGCAAGCGTCCGTCGGGGCGATGCACACGCCGCCTCACGACACGCATTAAGTGGTCCACATCTTGCCGCTTCCTGTGGGCTATATCTATTTGGCATGTTCAAGCGAGTCTTTACGGCGTGTAGTGCGAGGGAGAACACACACAAAAAAAAATGGCACAATCTCTTCATCAGCGGTAAGCATGACGGCGCGGCGCTCGTCTTGCAGCGGCGGTGTAAACAATCGCAATGGTCTACACACCATACAAGAGGGTGGGCGCCAAGTCACGGAGCGGGGGGTGGGCGGAGATTAATGGAATTGGAGGGCGGGGGGGGGGGGGGGGTAAGGGGACTCAAGGGGCGCGTGGATGAGCAGAGGATGATATCTCACGAAAATGGTGACTGAGGTGAACACATGGATGTAGAGGAAGGAGGGACGAGGAGGGGCTACATGTGACGCCTTCACCCTAAGGTCCCAGGTTGTCCGGCATTTCCTGAACGCGAGCATGGCTTGCAGCGACGCCAGGACACGGCAAGAACGTGCCGTGGGTTATACAAGAATTCCGTGTGTGATTTATGATAATATTGCACTACCGACCCAGCAGGACTGTGTGACTATTAACGACGACAACAAGAAATAGCAAAGGAAATAGTAACAGTTTGTAATGCAGGTAGTGGAGGCCAATGAAAAAGTGAAACACAACTAAAACCTTTTTGTCGGGAAGAGGCGAGGAAGGCGGGGAGGATGGAGGCAGCAAAGCCACGGTGGCCAGGCCAGGGTGGTGAGGGCAAGGGTGGGGTGGCACGGTGCAGCTGAAGCAGGGCGGTGAGGGCGCTACCAGCAAGGTGCGACCGCTAGTAATACACGAGCAGAGGGCAACAATGGCACACTGACGCTGCAACACGGCACTAAGAGCCTGGCGGGACGCTGGACTAAGTGGAAAGCAGAGCAAAACATGTGTAGCAAGTGGAAGGGTGGCAGCCTATAGTGGTAGGCGCGGCAGGGTCTGTGAGGAGCTGAGCGGAGGAGAAATAATCTGAGCGATTCTATAGGAAGCGTACGAGTCCCATTGAGGCCGTGGAGAGATACTGGCGGAGGGCCAAGCGATTGCACACACAAATACCCCCGAGGCGGTAGTGGCCGGGCGTGCGGGACAACAGCGGGCGGCGGGCGTGTAGCAGGCTAAAAAAGAGGAGGGACAAGGTAGGAGGGAGGCAGGATGGCAGGGGGAGGCCGGCAGGGAGAGAGAGAGTGGCGCCAAGCAGTGGGAGGGGGTGAGGGGTCAGTCAGTATGTGTTGTGGCAAAAAGATTATAGGGGGGGGGGAAAGGGGCGGAGGGGGGCAGTGGTGTGGTGGGCGGTGCTAAGGGGGCTGGGTACGAGCTTGTGTGGTGTGGTTGGTGTGAATGTCAAGGGTGATTTGTGATGTCTGCGTTGTGGCTGTTTGTGGTGTGGTGAAGTGTTGTGGTGTAATGTGGTGTGGATGGTATGGTATGGTATGGTGTGGTGTGGTGTAATGTGGTGTGGATGGTATGGTATGGTGTGGTGTGGTGTGGTGTAATGTGGTGTGGATCGTATGGTATGGTGTGGTGTGGTGTGGTATGGTGTGGTGTGGTGTAATGTGGTGTGGATGGTATGGTATGGTGTAGTGTAGTGTAGTGTACTGTAGTGTAGTGTGGTGTGGTGTGGTGTGGTGTGGTGTGGTGTGGTGTAGTGTGGTGTGGTGTGGTGTGGTGTGACGTGATGTGATGTGATGTGATGTAGTGTTGTGATGTAGTGTGGTGTGGTGTAGGGAGTGTGGCGTGCGTGGGCGTGCTGTGTGGCGATTGCACAGTATGAAGTGTGTTCGATGTTGATGTAGAGCGGAGGAGGGAAGTGGAAGGTCAATGAGGCATGTTTCAGGTTTGCTGGTGTGAGGGTGAAACTGGAGGGAGGGAGGTACACGAGGAACCTAGGAATGCTGCAGGACCGGGGGGGGGGGGGGGGGTCGAGGGATGAGGAGAGCTGAAGCGGTCATAAAAGATGCTAATAAAAGTAAGACAAGGTAAAATCGTGACCATAAAACCTCCGTGTATTTCTCTTGTGAAGTTTTGTGTTTTTAGTAATCATAAAACAACAAAAACAAGGGAAGAGCGAAACGCTTCTCTCAGCCCCCCATCAAGCGCAAACAGTGACACACACACACACACACACACACACACACACACACACACATCACCACCACCGCAGCCACACAGGAACTTCTGCCCACCAAAACACTTACTTGACTCTCGCACATTTTCATCACGAGCAACTGTTTTCCTTTTGTCAAACGTTGCTGGCAAGTGTTAAGTAGTGTAATTTAGATATTTGTGTTTTCTTCTTTCTCGCTTGCTTGGTGTTTGTAGGTCATATTTAAGTAGAATGTTGCTGTATGTGCACCTTAAGCTACAACCTTGGACTTCTTGCGTACATACGATATAACTGCAGAGAATGCTGATTAAATTTCGCGGATAACAATTCGTTGCATTTACTTTAAAAGAAGTTACGGAAACTGAAAACATAAAATTATTTGATTAAAACGTAAATAGTTTAAGGAAAATGGAAATTTTATTGGAGATAAGCGTAAAACTGGCACTTCAAAGACAGTAGACAGTTTACGGAAATAAAATGGAGTTTAATGAATGAATTGTGGCGTCAGCTAATGAGATGTTGATAATCTAAAGACAAAACCGCGTGCGGCATATGGAAAATAGTTAAAGATTTGCGCATATAAGATAAATTAACTGAACCTACTAAACACCCGCCCCACCTCAAAGCTCTTACTTGGGGAGCGACAGACCTTCCCGCAGCAACACACGGCGTGCGGCTGCCTAGCGAGGGAAGGGCACGCCGGGGAGGGGTGCAACGCCCTTCTGTACTGCGAGTGTGCTCCTTCCCTCCCCCCTTTCTCTTGCTGCTTCTCCCCTCCCTTGCTCCTCTCCTGTGTTCCGATTGTACTGTACTGGTATGATACTGATACGCCCCCCACCACTAACCTCCATCCCACACCTACTCCCACCAAACTCCATCCCACGCCTACCCCCACCAACCTCCATCCCACGCCTACCCCCACCAACCTCCATCCCACGCCTACCCCCACCAACCTCCATCCCACGCCTACCCCCACCAACCTCCATCCCACGCCTACCCCCGCCAACCTCCATCCCACGCCAACCCCCACCAACCTCCATCCCACGCCTACCCCCACCAACCTCCATCCCATGCCTATCCCCACCAACCTCCATCCCACGCCTACCCCCACCAACCTCCATCCCACGCCTACCCCCACCAACCTCCATCCCACAACCCCAAAAGTGCTTACCTCCTTCTCCCCGTGCCTTCCTCTCGTTCCCTCAGTGGTTCCTTCCTTTCTGTGCTCGTTGTACTGTAGAGTATTTTTTTTTTACAACAAAGGAGACGGCTCAAGGGTACAAAAAAAGGAAACAATAATAAAAAAAAGCCCGCTATTCGCTGCTCCTAATAGAATGATATGCTCCTAATGGATTGATATGCCTCCCTCTCTCACCCAGCATCCCACTATATACCCAACCCACCTCCCTCTACGTGTGTCTTTCCTCTAGTCCCCTCCACCTCTCTTGTTCCCATTTTTCTGTGTTGCGAGTGTACTGTAGACCGATACGCCTTACCCCTCTCCCCCCCTCCATCCTACTACACCAAAAACGTCCTTACCTCCCTCCCTCTTAATGTGCTACCCTCTAGCCCCTTTAACCTCCCTTATCTCTCTTTTTCTGTGTTGCGAGTGTATATACTGTAGACCGATACGCCTTACCCCTCTCCCCCCTCCATCCTGCTACACCAAAAACGTCCTTACCTCCCTCCCTCTTATTGTGTTACCCTCTAGGCCCCTTAACCTCCCTTATTGCCCTTTTTCTGCATGTATTGCGAGTGAACTGTAGACCGATACGCCTTACCCCTCTCCCCCCTCCATCCTGCTACACCAAAACCGTCCTTACCTCCCTCCCTCTTATTGTGCTACCCTCTAGTCCCCTTAACCTCCCTTATCTCTCTTTTTCTGTGTTGCGAGTGTACTGTAGACTGATACGCCTTACCCCTCCCCCCCTCCATCCTACTACACCAAAAACGTCCTTACCTACCCCTCTCTTAATGTGCTACCCTCTAGTCCCTTTCACCTCCCTTATTCCCCTTTTTCTGCATGTGTTGCGAGTGTACTGTAGACTAAAGTCCCCCCCCCCGCCCCCCTTTTTCCCCACAATTGCCCTCACCCACCTGCTCTTCCTCCACCCCCTCCGCCTCCCCTGCTCGCCTCCAGACCCCCGGACGGCTGGCTGCCTCGGTGCACTGAACTACTAATCGGCAGACGTCTGCGCAGTCTTGTTACTCTTATAATCTTGGTGAAGCGACCACCGCACGGATCCTCGAGTGTCCTCATGACAATGGTATCGTGTTACCACCACCATCACCACCCTTGCCCCCTCAAAAAGCGACCCACAGCTACCACAACCACCACCACTGCTACAGTTATCACGGTTAACTCCCCCACCCCAGCATAAAAAATAATCTCCACAGACAACACGGTAACATAGTAATTTTCGGAGTCACCATTCACCTCTGTATCCTATTACTGGTACCAATGTACATCCACACACATCTTTCATTCAAATATAACGCTTTTCATCGAACTTTAATGTTTTCTTAATTGTATAGTTTTAATCAATATTATTGACAGCCACAATCACAACGTACTTCAATACCGATAACATCAGACTAAAGGAGGGGTTTATTTTTGTTTAACACGATGTTCAATTGATTCATAAGAAGAATATCACACCTTGTACAACGGAGATTGGATCTTACTGGCCCCATCGGTGTGTGTGTGTGTGTGTGTGTGTGTGTGTGTGCGGTGGTGGTAACTTAAAAACGTGTCGGCTTTTTCTATCTTGTGGTAACGTGATGATGTGTTGCAACATTAGTACTCACGAGTGGCAGTGTGTGTGTGTGTGTGTGTGTGTGTGTGTGTGTGTTGCCGTGAATGTAGTGGGGGTGGTGGGAGGTTTGATTGCGTAGTATCAAGCCAAGCCAACTCCTGCCACCAAGCCTGCCGTCATCTCCACTCTACAAGAAGAAGAAAAAGAAGAAGGAGCAGAAGAAGAAGAAGAAGAAGAAGAAGAAGAAGAAGAAGCAAAAGAAGAAGAAGCAAAAAAGAAGAAGAAGAAGAAGAAGATAAAAAGAAGAAGAAGCGAATAAGTAAGCATCAATAAGAAAACAGTCAACATTTAAATACATTAGTAAAACATCAATCAATACAAGACCTTTCAACATGGAGGAAAGCAAAGCCAAACGACAAAAGAGAGGAGGATGAAGAGAGGAAGAAGTATGTAATAACGGTAAAGAGGAGGGGCAGGAGAAGGAAGAGGAGAATATAGGAGGTAACGGAGAAATAAGGGAAGGGAAAGAGGACAATGTAGCACCCCATCACCTTCATCTCTATCTCCCCCTACCTTCACATCCTCCCCATTCCCCCACACCCCTTCCCCTCTCCCACCCCTTCCCCCCACAGGCATTAAGAGGCACGAGGAGGACCACACCCTCAACCTCACTCTCTTGGCTTGCACAGATGAACATAAAACGAAGAATGAAGCCAAAAACACATACAACACAAAGGTCCCTGTTTACGTACTCCTTCAACCATCTATCTTGGGATTAACGTTTGAGTGTGTGTGTGTGTGTGTGTGTGTGTGTGTGTGTTAGTTCTTATTCTTTTATGCCAAAGTAGGTAGAAGCGTTTACACACACACACACACACACACACACACACACACACATGGTTTGAGAGGCAGGTCAGTCCAAGGCCAAAACGGATTTGCTCTACGCGTCTAAATATGTTTGGATGAGAGAGAGAGAGAGAGAGAGAGAGAGAGAGAGAGAGAGAGAGAGAGAGAGAGAGAGAGAGACCTTAACGAAACACCGACTTGTACTACGCAACGCTCGGTCACGTGGTTTCCCTCCCCAAAAGGCTCTGCGGGCCCGTGTGATGCATTCTGAGTGGATGGGAAAGAACACGAATAATATTTACGTTTTCTTTGAGAGCCTCGAATGAATCTTGAAGGAAAATATTACCGGGCGGACCCAAGCGCATCCCGGCTATTTTCGGCGAGGCTAGCGCTGGGAAGCCTCTGCCCAGGTGAAGGAATTAAGAACACTTGAGCTATTACTGTGATGCGAGTACGGCGCTCACACACACACACACACACACACACACACACACACACACACACGCTTGAAGGAATGTTTTACCGAATTGAAATCTTGAGTGAAAAATATGGAATTAAGGAATTTGATAAAATGCTCGAAAGCACGAGCTTCAGTCAATCTTGCAAATATACAAATATATTAAAAAGGTGTCACACACACACACACACACACACACACACACACACACACACACACACACAGGAAAAAAAATCGGTGGATAATAAACTATATCATGGTGGTGAATTTCACGAAACGTATGTGTTCGTTCTTCCTTTCGAATTAGTTGATAAACTGGTACCTGTGAAAACTGTGGAGAGTAAACTGTGTTAACTCTGAAGCCATACATGCCGTGTGGTCCGGGGCACTGGGCTCTTACCCACCACAGGCTCCAGGGGCAATGTGACGAAGATGAACATCGAGGCCATGCGCAGCTTAGCGCATGGCCCCAACTTTACGTGTAGATTGAAATGTCGATCACTAGAGCATTCACAATTCATAAATATGGAAGGGACTCATACTGGAAAAAAAATCGAAGTTTCACGTTTGTTGCTGAATTTTTTTCCCCCCTTGCAACGATCCTTGGTAATGCTTGTAAGCGACCATCAAATATAGTTTGCGAGTAAAACATCACCACCACCAGCCTCCCGAGCCTCAACACGCTGCCACCCACGTCTGGACACCACCTTTGCCACCTCCTCAACCCTCAGGAAGGTGACAAGCCATCACTACACACAGTTTACGTAAAAGCTAGGCGTGGCGGGGGACGGGGCGAGGCGAGGTTATTCTCCGTGGAAATGAACACACACACACACACACGCACGCGTAACCGCAAGGCACTGATTAAGTCGTCGGGGCATGATAATCACAACACACCCATTGAAACCTGAGCCGCCCGCCACTTACGGGGAGGCGGCGGTGAATGACGCCCTAATAACTCACGCTTCCCCTCACTCTCCACCACCACCACCACCCTATAATCACCACCACCCCTGCATCTCCTTTCATCCTACTCCCTCTCCTTTTCTCTCATAACTATACTGCCCTACATCTTTTTCTCCTACGTTTCATTCTTCATGTCTCATTGCCGCCACCCTTGCTACTCTCCTCTTACTCCATTTCTCATCGCTGGCGCTTTCCTTCATTTCCTTTATGCAATTCTTTCTCCTTGTCTCACGACCAAACCCCCTCACCGGCACTGCTTCTCACACCTTTTCATTCTTGTCTCACTCCTTCCATTCTCAGTCAGTCTCCTCTTCCACAGTCTCTCATTGCTGGCGTTTTCCTTCATTTCCTTTATGCAATTCTTTCTCCTTGTCTCACGACCAACCTTTTCATTCTTGTCTCACTCCTTCCATTCTCAGCCACTCTTCCACAGTCTCTCATTACAAGCGTTTTCCTTCATTTCCTTTATGCAATTCTTTATCCTTCTCACACCTTTTCATTCTTGTCTCACTCCTACCATTCTCAGCCACTCTTTCACAGTCTCTCATTACAAGCGCTTTCCTTCATTTCCTTTATGCAATTCTTTATCCTTCTCTCAAGACCAAACCCCCTCACCGGCACTGCTTCTCACACCTTTTCATTCTTGTCTCACTCCTTCCATTCTCAGCCAGTCTCCTTTTCCACAGTCTCTCATTGCTGGCTTTTTCCTTCATTTTCCTCACTCGATTTTTTCCTCTTCTCTCATAGCTACAGTCCTCCACCACTGCCTCCCAATCTTATTCACTCTTCATCTCTCATTGCTATACCATCTTCAGTCATTTCTCATTGCTGCCGCCTTCATTCATCTCTTACTGTCGAGCCCTCCTCCACTTGCGCCTCCACCTCATCGCTACCTCCCTATAATATTACGTCTCACCTTCTACTTCCTCCACTTATTGTTACCGTCTTCTATTATGCTTTTCTCCTGTTTTCTTTTAATCTCTCTTGCTACGACCCAACAAATCTTACGTATTCGCATCCATCTTATTCTTCCTCTACAGGTTCTGCAACATTCGCCCTCCTTTTTCAATCCCATTTTTTGTCTTTATTTCCTCATCGCTACCTCCCTGTAATATTACGTCTCATCTTCAACTTCCTCCACTTATTTGTTACCGTCTTCTATTATATGCTTTTATCCTTTTTTCTTTTCGTCTCTTTTGCTACGACCCAACATATCTTACGAATTCGCAACCACCTTATTCTTTCTCTATAGGTTCTGCAGCATTCGCCATTCTTTTTCAATCCCTTTTCTTTATTTCCTCGCCTCATATTACTGAACATTATCCTCCATTCGCTTCCCCTTGGTTTTTAATGCCACTGTTTTGCCTTCACTGTTATTTACCATCTCTTTCTCTCATCGTTACTGCCATCTAATCCCTCTCTCCCACCCTTTCCTCTTTGGCCTACTGCTGCCTCTTCCATCTCTACCCTTCCACCCGCTTTTCCCCCTCCTGTCTCTTTCTTCATCTGTTACTGCTAGAGGTTTTCATACCCTACTCACCCCTTTTATCATTCCCTACCATCACCTCTCTCTCTCTCTCTCTCTCTCTCTCTCTCTCTCTCTCTCTCTCTCTCTCTCTCTCTCTCTCTCTCTCTCTCTCTCTCTCGTAGCCTCTCCATAAGCCACCTCCTACCCCTCCTATCCCAATACTTTCTGCTTCCTATTATTTCCACCCTCTCAACTTCTGCACCCTTCCCATTTTCCTCCTTCCTTTGCCACTCCCTTCCCCTCGTCTCATTCCCTCTTCCCGTCTTGCCCTCCACGCCCCCTTCCTTTACTCCTATTACCGCTCACTCTCCACCGCTTCATATTATCCTACTTTTCTACGGTCACATGTTACCCTTGTCCCCTTCCCTCTTCTCCACTCATATCATGGCACTCTTCCCTACTCTCATCCACCTCCTTCCCTTGCCTCTCCTTCTTATCCTCCGTCCTGTCTTACTTTTTTTTTTTTGTCTCCGGTTGCCCTTCCTCCCTCTCCTTCCCCTATCTCTCTTCCCATTCTTCTTTTCTTGTCTCATTTTGCCCTCTCCCTCTCTTTCATCGGTTGTACTTTTCCTCCCCTTCCTCTTCATCTCCCCTTTTCTATTCTATTCCTTTTCCTCTCTAAAAGTATATCATTCCTCCCGATCCCAATTTTTTAGTTTCCTAGTGCCCTTTCCTTTTCATCCATTAGTAGTACTTTTTCTTTCATCTCCATGTACCCCCCCCCCCCCCTTTCCTGCCTCTTCTTCACCCCCCCCCCATCACTACACCCGGCATATGGTCCGGGTGTCGCTGGTGCCAGGCTCGCCGGGGTCTGTGGGCCTTGCGGTAGCAGATATAAAGGAGGGGCGCGACACCCACTTGGCCGCCGCGACAGATTTGTGTGATGCCCGTGGCGGCGCAGCTTGAGTCACGATGATGGCTGACCTGCCGAGGGGGTGCGCGGGGCAGGGACGGGAGGGGAAGGGGGAGGGAGGTGCGCGAGTGTGTGCTGGGGAGAAAAGAGGGGAAGATGAGAGGCAAGGGAGAGAATGGAGGAGGGAGGGACGGAAAGAATGAAAGAAAGAAGGTTAGGGGGTAATGAGGGGAATGTGGAGGGGTGAGGGACTGGGAGGAGAGGGAAGGAAAGAGGGAAGAGGATGCGAGAGAAAAGGAAAGGGATAGTGGGTGTGCGGGAGTGGGAGAGGGAGGGAAGGAAAGAGGGGAGGAGAGTGTGCGAAGGAGGAAAAAGGTTAGGAGAGGGAGAGGGGAAGAAGAGAGTGAGGAAGAGAATGGAAGAGGGAATAGGGTCGGGAAGGAGGAGGGGAAAGAATGGAAGGAAGAAGGATGGGAGGGAATAAGGGGAATGGGGAGAGGTAAGGGGGAGAGGGAGAAATGAGGTTAAAAGAAGGTAGAGAGGAAGGGAAAGAATGGAAGGAAGAAGGAAGGGAGGGAAAAAGGGGATTATGGAGGGGTGACGGGGTATGCGAATGGGAGGGGAAGGGAAGGGAGAGCGGGCGAGTGTCAGGAGTCGGTTCGTGATGTTATCGCTGACGTGTGTGTCATATATTTTCCTCTGTTCGGTGATGTCATAGGTTTGTTTATACGTTTTTTTTGTCTGCCCGCTCTCCCTACTCTCATCCCCCCCTCCCCCTCATCCCCCGACTCCGCTCTCTTCTTTAGTCACGTGACACCGGGAGCCGCGTCGTCTGGCAGTAGCTGAGCAAGGGGCGAGCGGTGACTTTTGCTACTTTATTTTTTTTTACTTATTACTTTCCTTCCGTTTTCGTGGAGTGGACGTCGACGAGGAAACTTGTGTCGATGCGTTAGAGTGAGGCGCGGCGTCACGGAGGCAGCGTCACGACCACGACCTCCTAGCTGCGTATAGGTAAAGGGATCTCGGACTGCTTGACGGGCTGGGGGAGACGAAGGGCGGCGTTCCAAATGAGGTGTCTGGTCCCATTATCCTGCCACGGTTGTTGCTCTTCCTTCCATCCTCAATAAAGGCTCTATATGTCCCTTACTTTTTTTTTTTTTTTTACAGCAGAGGAGTCAGTTCAAGGGTATAAAAAAAGAAGGTAACAAATGTAAAAAAAAAAAAAAAAAAAAAAAGCCCGCTGCTCACTGCTCCTAAAAAGAGTTATATAGAGGAGTGGCCGAAAGATAGGTCACTTTCAGGAGAGGTGTTCTGATACCCTCCTCTTGAAATATTACATTTTCCCTCTCTCCCTCCCTTTCGTCCTCCGTTTTGCCCTTCTCTATTATCTTCCTAACCCTTCTATCTTCTCCTCCCTCCCTTTCGAGGCTATATTTCCCCTTCCCCATTCCCTTCCTTACTTCTCTATCTTCCCCATTCCTTCCTCCCTTCCGTCCTTCCTTTTTTATCTTTTCTATCTCTCACTTACCCTTTATCTTTCCTTTCCTCCCTTCCGTCCTTCATTTTTTCCCCTCTCTTTTCTCTCCCTTGCTCCTCTATCCTTTCCTCCCTTCCTCCCTCTCTTCCGTCCTTCATTTTTTCCCCTCTCTTTTATCTCCCTTGCTCCTCTATCCTTTCCTCCCTTCCTCCCTCTCTTCCGTCCTTCATTTTTTCCCCTCTCTTTTCTCTCCCTTGCTCCTCTATCCTTCCCTCCCTTCCTCCCTCTCTTCCGTCCTTCATTTTTTCCCCTCTCTTTTCTCTCCCTTGCTCCTCTACCCTTCCCTACCTTCCTCCCTCCCTTTCGTCCTTCCCTTTTCCCTTCTCCTTTCTCTCCCTTGCTCCTCTATCCTTCCCTCCCTTCCTCCCTCTCTTCCGTCCTTCTTTTTCTCCCTTCTCCTTTCTCTCCCTTGCTCCTCTATCTTTCCCTCCCTCCCTTTCGTTCTTCCTTTTTTATCTTTTCTATCTCTCACTTACTCTCTATTTTCCCTTTCCTCCCTTTCGTCCTTCCTTTTTTCCCTTCTCCTATCTCTCCCCTGCTCCTCTATCTTTCCCTCCCTTCCTCCCTCCGTTTCGTCCTTCCCTTTTATCTTCTCCATTCTCTCCCTTGCTTCTCTATCTACCACTCCCTCCCGTCCTATTCTTCATCTTCCTCTCCCTCTTTTTCTCCTTCCCTTCCGTCTTTTTCCCTCCGTTTTTTTTCTCTCACAGCTTCACATCCACCTCCTCCTCTGCCTTCCTTCGACCATCTCTATTCTCTCCCTTCCTTCCTCCCTCCTTCATTCTCACCCCTGCCTCTCCATCTTGCAATCGTTCCCTTCCTTTCATCCTTCCTCTCCATTCTCACCCCTTTCTTTTCATCTTCTGGTCCACTCACTATCTTCTTCAAGGCCAAGGGAAAGGGCAAAGTTCCCCCGAGACACGATGAGACACGCGTCACAGTGCGGGGCGGGGCACGGAACACAGGAGTGGGTGCCATTTGTGATTGTGAGGTATACTTCGGGAGGGGAAGGTGAAGGGTGAGGGGCAGAGAGAGAAGGAGGGGCGGGGTGCGTTAGGGCGGGTGACCACGTGTATAACTAAAGACGTCCATAGTTGTTTGACGGTGTGACGATATGTGAGTGTGACTTCGCCGCAAGACGGTAATACATTTTTTTTTGTAAAGGAGGCAGCCCAAACAAAATAAATATGTTAAGATAAATAAACATAAATGAGTAGTTGGAAATAAATACAAAAGATCGCTGGCGCTGCTTCTGTGAAAAGTTGATAGTAAGAAGTCACCCATCTGCCTGAACGCCTTTTAATCAGTGTGCCTGTGTGCCCCCCCCTCCCCTCCGGCACCACGCGTTATTGCCAGGGTACACAGAGTTTGCTCGGAGGGGAGGGTGGGGGGGGGCGCCAGCGTGAAGGTCAGGAAATCATCAGTGCCAGCGTTAACAAGGTCTGTGTGTTGGCCCCCACCAAGGTCACGCCAGACCCACGGAGTACTAGATCGTAGGTGCAGTTTGCCTTCACGCGGAGGAAACAAATGTGCAGGTGGCGTTTAAGTAAGTCGCGAAAATGTATAGAGAGAAAAGAAAAAAAAGCCTACACGAACTTCAAATGATTTTTTATTACACGAAGGCAGGGAAATCAAGGGCAAACAAACAAAGAAACAAACAATGACCGCTATACGCTGCTCCAACAAAAGAAAACAGAACGAGAGCCCGGAGGAAAGGTCAATAATAACATAAAAATAATAACTACCAATTCCACAACCAGATGAAAATAACGAGACTATGGGTCGTATTATAAGATATTTCGCCGCCCAAGAACACACATTTGACAAGGCTTTCGTAGGAGTTGTGAGCATTTCCAGGGGTAGTTTTATGACCCTGGTGGTAGTGTGACCCTTCCTCTGTACCGTGAACCTGAAGAAACACGCATTAGAATCCGACTGACCCACTCTTTGACCTTTAAAAATAGCTGATGTAAGAAGCGCGTGTCTTATAATACCAGCCTTTGAGCCGCATCAGTAAACCTTTCGGCTCCCAGACACATATTTGACAAGGCTTTCGCAGGAGTTGTGGGCATTTCCAGGGGCACATTTATGACCATGGTGGTAGTCTGGCCCATCTTCTGTACCGTGAACGTAAAGAAACACAGCCTGATAGAAAACAAACAAACCAAAACACGATACATTACGGCAACCCAACTTCACAGATAAATAAACCGAAGTAAAAGGCCACAGCTACGTCACGGTCTTTATGGCGAAGGTGGACAGAGGAGGCAAGACTCACGAGGGCAGTCATACGTCGGTGCTCGTCACGCCTGCTACGTAGTGACCGGAAGACAGCATTAACCCTATATCGCCTACTGTGATGATTTAGATACTGTAGAAATAAGTGAGTTGTAGGTAGAAATTACAGAGCGTATGGAATATTTGACGAGTGTGACAATTTCATCACATTCTACTGAGCGTCTCTATGGTGTGGCAAGACTGTTATTTAATGGTGTCTTGCATCTATACCCTCTTTTTTTTACCAGTAGTTAGGTGATTGTGGAAAATTATTCAGGTGTTATAGGGTTAATAGAGGGTCGATGCTTCCTGAACTCAACTCTGCACCACTCTCCTCCTCTTACGCACTCAACACTCGCTTAACTGATAAAACAAGACCGAGGAAAATGCAAAGGAAAACAGTAATTGAAAGAGAGAGGAGGAGAGGGAAGCTGGAGAGGGAAAAACAGCGAACAGCGGAGGTAGGAAGGGAGGGAGAGAAAGACTGAGAGGGAGGGGGTTAAGAAAGGGGAGGGAGGGAGAAATATAAGTGAAGCTAAAGAATGGAGGAGTAAAAACAAGAAGACATGGGAGAGAAGAAGAGAAGGAATAGAGGGAGATAAACACAGAGGGGAAGATGGGAGGAAATGGAGGGGAGATAGGGGTGGGGAAGATGTAATAGGGGATAAGGGGAATGGAGGGAAAGTGGGGAGGGAAGAAGGAAATGGAAGGGAGGAGGAGGAAGGATGGAGATGGTATGGAAGAGGGAAGATGGGAGGAAAGGAAGGAATGGAGGGGGAAAGAAGGAAGGGAGGTAAAGATGGAAGGGGGGTCGAGGAAGGAAGGGGGAAAGGTAAGAGGGAATGGAGGGGGAAAGGAGAGGGAAGAGGGAAGATGGGGAAGGGATATTTTTTTTTTCATCAGGAGGGGGGAGTCAGGCAGGCGGGGAGGGGAGGGAGGGAGAAGGGGTAAAGGGAATGGAGGGGGAAAGGAGGGAAAGATGAAGGGGGGGATGGAAGAGGGGAGGTGGGGACGGGAATTTTTTTTCTTTTTTGCATCAGGAGGGGGGAGTCAGGAAGGCGGGGAGGGAAGGAGGAAGGGAGAAGGGGTAAAGGGAATGGAGGGAAAAATGAGGGAAAGATGGAGGGGGGGGGGGAGGAGGGAAGATGGGGAAGGGAATTTTTTTTCTTTTTTGCATCAGGGAGTCAGGCAGGCGGGGAGGGAAGGAGGGAGGGAGTGTAGTCGCACACCGTAGCGCCTTATAGTAAGTCCTCCCGTCCAGTGCAAGTGAGTGTGTGGG
>NC_066571.1:2382060-2384560 GCF_024679095.1 Eriocheir sinensis
GATGGTGGTTGACCAAGTCCAGATGGTGGTTGACCAAGTCCAGATGGTGGTTGATCAAGTCCAGATGGTGGTTGACCAAGTCCAGATGGTGGTTGACCAAGTCCAGATGGTGGTTGACCAAGTCCAGATGGTGGTTGACCAAGTCCAGATGGTGGTTGACCAAGTCCAGATGGTGGTTGACTAAGTCCAGATGGTGGTTGACCAAGTCCAGATGGTGGTTGACTAAGTCCAGATGGTGGTTGACCAAGTCCAGATGGTGGTTGACTAAGTCCAGATGGTGGTTGACCAAGTCCAGATGGTGGTTGACTAAGTCCAGATGGTGGTTGACCAAGTCCAGATGGTGGTTGACCAAGTCCAGATGGTGGTTGACCAAGTCCATGTGGTGGTTGACTAAGTCCAGATGGTGGTTGACCAAGTCCAGATGGTGGTTGACCAAGTCCAGATGGTGGTTGACCAAGTCCAGATGGTGGCTGACCAAGTATAAATCTTGGTTGACAAGGATCAGGTGGTGATTGATCGAACCAGATAGTGGTTGATCAAATCAATCCAGATTGGGGTTAACCATGAACCAGGATCAGATGGTGGTTGGTCAAACCAGATGGTGGTTGACTAAGTTTTTATAATAGGTGACGAAATACCGATAGTGTCTGATCGATTATGTACTCGTATTGTGACTGATTAAACTCGACTGTCTGTGTCTGAACAAACCAGAATGTAGTTGACTACATGATGATGATTAGTAAACAAGGCGCTGGTTGATCAAACTTGACAGTGGTTGTCCAAACCTGATACTGGTCAGTTCATTAAATCAGGCGTCAAACCAAAAAAATGAATGGTGACCACATCTGATGCTAGCTGACTGAATCCAAACTGTGGCTGACGAAACTTGAAGGTGTCTGGCCATATAAACAACAAAAAATGATGCATGTGTTATTCAGACATCAGCCATGAACGCCTGAAGAACAAGCGTCAGCAACACAGCATCAATCCATAGCTCATTCATGCACGCTAGTTCTCAACATTCACACTCGCATGCCCTTCAGTACACTAGTCATTGCGGCTATGGGATCATTGTGCCCCTGGTCAACATCTCCGCCACAACAGTCTTTCACGAATCGGTTTGTCTTGAGGCAGAGCAAGCTGCTGCCTGGCTTCCTTCCCCTTTCACTTGTCGGCATGACAGGTTAAAAGTAAACCATAACATAAAAAAAAACATGACCCATTGGCTGTGAGCACACGCTCTGTGATATTAAACCACATCCTTCTGCAGTACAAATTTCAGGAGCTTTTTCAACTTTTTTCGTTTTGATTTATATTATTGGTCTAAGAATTCATTTCTCTGTTAATAAATTGTGGGAAATTACTACATTTTAAATCCAGTGTGGTAAGGGTTCTTACATCTCGAGAGAACAGACATCTCGTCACTGATGCGCTGCGTGAGCCTTCACCGCCTCATATTTCCCATCTGTAAACTGACTCCTCCCATTCCTCAGCCAGCCAATCAACAGTCAGAAGTCTGAGCTAATCAAGAGCAGCCAACAGTCCGGCATTCCTTATGATATTACTTACAACATATGAAGAGTGACCAGTAAAATGAGATCTTATTGAAAACTTTTGTAAATTTCTGTTCTAAGCAGACGCCATCCAGATCACAACACCGACGAGAGGGTGAGTCTGCTGCAATGTAGCACACGCTCAAAGAATGCATGTCACACCTTAAGGAACATCTTTATTTGGCCTTTTGTTGGGTAATTGTAATAAAATTCACGTTAAAACTTCATCAATTTTGGACGAGTTAACTTTAACACTTTTATAAAGAGCTTTCATATACCCTCGAGTTAGTAGCTACTGTATATTGTAATTCACAAACAGCGACACATTATAGGTCAGCACTTTGAAATTAGGCATTATTTTTTATAACTTTTTGTAACATCTGCATATTTTCATCTGTTTTTTTTTCACTCAGTGCAAGTCAGTATTTGTAGCGAGTGCTACATCAGCTAATCGTGTAAACGAAGCACCTATATTCAAACAGGTTATTATGATAATACTAAATCCTTCTTAGTCAACTTTTCAGGTTGAACTTCATTACGCTTTGTGAAACACTCGCTAACTCCATCTTGTTGTTTACTTGCCTGAAACATGAGCGACGTCGATGCGGCGTTCAATGGACAGTTTATTATACAATAATCATAAGTAACATGTATTTTGATGTAGCTACTTAACCAATACACACACACACATATATATATATATATATATATATATATATATATATATATATATATATATATATATATATATATATATATATATATATATATATATATATAGTGTTGGAAAACAAGGGCCCCTTTTAGGCGAGGGGCACATTCTTTGAGCATGTGCTACATTGTTGTCAGGATGACATCAGCTTATAACATCAGAAAATAACGAAAAAGTGTATGATTTCATATCTCTGTTGGTTGCTTCTCACATACAATCAGCACACACATACACA
>NC_066571.1:2387060-2394560 GCF_024679095.1 Eriocheir sinensis
TGATTCCAAATTTTCTAACTCTCCAGCTTCATAGTTTGTCATGTTATGCGGAACCTTAAACAGCTTCAGCCTACACTGGAGGAGAACAAGGGAGAAACTAGATGGCCCATTTGTGACGCTGACTCTTGGAAACCCAGGACATTTATGCTTGTTCAGAGCAGGTTACAGTGACGTTAGAGATGAATACATACAGCTACAGCAGTCCTACCTTGAAAACACATTGAATCAAACTCATTGGCAACAGTCACTAAACAGAAGTAAAAATTCGTAAACTAAAAACAATACTTTAGAATGACTCATGACAGATTACACACATAACCAACAATAAAGTCAGTTCCCAACCGAGCATAATTGAAAACACACAAAGACACAAACTCAACTATGTAAAATATTTTTTTTTCGTCTCTACCTTTCCTTCCTGCTGTAAATACGCCTACATACAGCCTGTGCCTAGGAGGAGTGACCTCTCTAATCCTTCAAACTACCGTCCTATAGTTTTACTTTTTGTCTAATTAAGGCTTTTGAGACAATCATTAACCGGAAGACTCTTAAGCAGCTGTGAACGACAGACTTTGATCGCCAGTATTGGGCGTTCAACTGGTGATCTTGCTTTTTTAACTGACTCTTGGTCATTCTCTCTTAGCCGTTTCGGAAACTTTAGCTGTTGCCTTAGACATCTCGGAAGTTTTTGACAGAGTCTGGCAAAAATCTTTGTTTTCCAAACTATCCTCCTTCGGTTTCTATACCTCTCTCTGTACTTTTATCTCCAGTTTCCTTCTTGGCCGATCTATCTCTGCTGTGGTAGACGGTCACTGTTCTTCCCCTTAACCTACCAACAGTAGTGTTTCGCAGTTCTCTGTGCTATCTCAGACTCTCTTCCTGTTGTTCACTGATGATCTCTCCCAAACAAACTGTCCTATCCACTCTTACGCCGATGACTCTACTTTGCCTTACTCAATATTTTTTTGACAAAAGACCCTCCCAACAGGAACTACATGATTCTAGGCTGGAGGCTGCAGAACGTTTAACCTCAGACCTTACCATCATTTACGATTGGGGAAGGAAGAACTTGATGTCCTTCTACGCCTCTAGAACTCAATTTCTCCACCTATCAACTCGACACAATCTTCCCAACACCTATCCCCTATTCTTCGAAAACACTTAGCTGTCACATTCTACAATAAACATCCTCGGTCAATCCTTAACTTAATATCTCAACTGGAAACCTCCTATCTTCTCTCTTACTTAGTCAGCTTTCTCGAGGTTGGGCGTTCTGTATCGTCTCCGCCGGTTATTTCCCTCCTCCCAGACCCTCTCCATATACAGGGGCCTTGTCCGCCCTCGTATGGAGTATGCATCTCATTTGTGGGGAGGCTTTACACATACACCTCTCTTGGACAGAGTGGAGTCTAAAGTTATTCGTCTCATCAACTTCTCTCCTCTTACAGACAGTCTTCTGTCTCTTAAATTCCGCCGCCATTTTGCATTTCTTTATATTTTCTATCGATATTTTCATGCTGACTGCTCTTCTGAGCTTGCTAATTGCATGCCTCCCCCCCTTCCGTGGCCCCGCTGCACGCGACTTTCTACTGACTCATCCCAGTACTGTCCAAATCCCTTATGCAGGAGTTAACCAACATTTTCGTTCTTTCATACCTTACACTGGTGCTCTTTGGAACAGTCTTCTTCGTTTGTATTTCCTCCTGCCTAAGATTTGACCTCTTTCTAGAGGAGAGTATTGAGACACCTCTCCACCCGAAGTTGACTTCTCTTTTGGCCATTCATCTATACACTTTTATAAGGGCAACGATTAGCGTGCTTTTGTTTACTTAGTTTTTTATGCCCTTGAGCAACGGAACCACACCATTAATAAGTCGTTACAAAGGCAATCCCACCCCCTCATCAAGTTAAGCGACATACGAATTAATTGGCTCCCCGGCAATGGAACCCTTCAAATAAGTCAAAGAAAAGCCGAATGTCATCGTCTTCACCACACCAAGTCATAAAACAATGCACATCGACCCATAAAGCACGTACTCCACCAAACCACTACTCACCGAATCCCCGGTGGAGGTGGAGGAATGACACGGCACCGGAGGGAGGTGAAGTACATCCCGCCACGCCCATCCTCACCTCGTAGTCCAGCATGGTCCTCGCGTCAACGTAGTGTTGGCGAGTCTCCCCCGCCAACTTCTCCTTCAATTGCGCCAACTGTCCATACATATACATTTCACCATTTTTTTTCAAAGAATTTGAAAGTTCCCTATGAGGAAACATTTAAATATATAACAACATAAACACGATAAATATAACCATCACAATACAGAAAGTGATTTTGTTGTTGTACAGGTTACCTTTCTGTTTACGTCAAATGCCACAAAGTGAAACAGGGGTCCGAGGAGCTTGAAGAAGCTGAAATAAAACAATGTTTTAAATAATTTGACCTTTTGTATTCCAGGGACAATCGGGGATTTGCTTCATTATGCCAAAAGAGCTGTTAAATATCATCTATAACTACTATTACAACTACATCTTATATTGGTAATTCCGCTGCCTGCATCATTATTCTTCCTTCTGCTCCTCCTTCTGCTGCTCCTCCTACTCCTCCTCCTCCCTTTACCACTACTACTACTACTACTACTACTACTCCTACAAATAAATGATTGCTTTATTGATTGACTACTGCCATTACAATATTACAGCCACACATCCCGCCATTTACTTGCTCATCTCGGTGAAGGCGTTGACGTAGGCCTGCAGAGGCACCTCCCCGTTGGCTCCCGGAGTAAAGCCATCACGGAGCACCTCTAAGTCCACCACCATCTCCTTCCTATCTTCCTCTTTATCGTCCTTTTCCTCATTATCTTCGTTTTCCTTCCCCTCTGCTACCGCAACGCATTCCTTAGGCTCCATGCCCTGGAAGAGGGGGAGGGAGGGAGGGAGGAAACTAAGTAGATAGGTAGGTAGGAAGGTAGGTAGGTAGGTAGGTAGGGAGGTAGGTAGGTAGGTAGGTAGGGAGGGAGGGAGGGAGGTAGGTAGATAGGTAGGTAGGTAGGTAGGTAGGGAGGGAGGGAGGAAGGGAGCAAAGCCCGGGGATCCCTCCGGGTGAGTCTCCATGCGGGCCCCCTTCCCAACCCGAGAACCTCCCAGCAGAATCTATCGACATGCTCCAGTCACGAACTCCGTGGGCGTCCCCTTGGCCTCTTCCACTCAGGATTGTCTCTTACAGAAACAAACCGATGAGCAGGATCAGCTTCAGGGTAGCATGCCATGTGCCCGTATAGCCCGAGTTGGCGTTGACGGACTATGCAGGTAATTAATATATGTCGAATCAGGCTCACGGAATAGTCACTGGTGTGACACAAAGTCATTCCAGCGATATCCCATGATTCTGCGTAGACATTTATTACCAAAGGCATCAATCCGCCTCTCTAAGTCTCCATTTAGTGTTCATGTCTCACAACCAAAGAGTAAGACAGGTTCACAAGGGACTTGAAGATCCGGATCTTTGTCCTTCTGCACAGGTATCGACAACGCCATATACTCGTGTTGAGAGAGTCCATAACACCCTGAGCCAGGCCAATCCGCCGTAAGACTTCCTGGCCAGACTCACCGTTGTTATGAACTACGCTACCAAGATACGTGAAACTTTCTGAGATTTCAACGTCCTCGCCACACACATGAACACTCTTTACTGTTTCATCTAGCAAGCCTTCAAACAACTGTGCCTTGGTCTTGGCCCAGGAGACCAAAAGTCCCATGGGGTCGCCTCCTCGTGCAGTGACTCGAGAGCCATCACCAAAACCTCCAGCGACTCCGCCAAGATTACTGCATCATCGGCAAAAACAAGGTCAGTGACCCTGGTATTGCCAATAGATGCTCCGCAATGACTCTGGTCCACAACTCTGCCCAGTACCCAGTCCATACAAGTGTTGAAAAGCGATGGGGCAAGGACACAGCCCTACCTCACTTCCGCATTCACGGGAAAGAAGCTTGACAAGTCCCCCCACACTTCACAGCACTCTCTGTCCCAGAATACAGGCCAGTCAGCAAACCAATAGTCCTTGCAGGAATCCCACGGAGTCGCAGAAGATCACAGAGTGCCTCGCGATGCACTGAATCAAACGTTGCCGCCGGTGTACACCCTGATGACCATAGAAGCCACCGACCACAGCCGGTCAACTTCAAAATTTCTAAAAATATCGGGGATGCTCGCGGTCGAAAAATACTGGCGGCTGACCGGCGGTACACCGGCAGTCAACCGCCGGCAACCAGCGGCAAACCGGCGGCAGCCAGCGGTAGACCGCGAATTAGGGAGGAGTGGCATGCGATTAGGCGGCCGGACCCCATTAAACAACACCTGGTGCGACTCATTTCAGCACCTCCTGGAACATGTCCATGCACATTAGGTTTTTCTTCTCTGCATCCATGTTCTCATCCACGTTGCCCCACGTCTCTCTTTTTTATTCTTTTCAAACGTCAATTTCCCAGCAGGTAAACGAGCATCAACAAAATTTGGTCACTAACCACGTCAAATGTAAGAAGTTTAATCTCACGTTCACGAGAGCTGAGGAAAGCCGTGGCGAGATCAGACACATGAATGATCAAAAACACCTGGAGGGGCGTTTATTATACACACCCTTCCCACTGGGTGTGGCAGCGAACGTGTTTGATCGCCGACGTGCTGCAGGGCTGCCCGCGGTAAACCGGCGGCCTACCGTAGGCTGACCTGGTGCAGGCGCCGGTCAGAGAAATCGAAAAATATAATTTTATATGGTCGCCGGTTTACCGGCGGTAAGCCGCCGGTCTGCCTGCGGTACACCGGCGATAAATCGCAGGTGCACCGCCGGTCCCGGGAATATGGCCTATTTTGCCGGCAGTCAGGTCCCGACTGGCTGACCGGGAGTGATCAGGGACAATCGGGACCGTTTAGGCTGGGTTCACACATAGCCGACTTAGCGTCCCGTTCGGTCCCGACCTAGAAAATTTTGAGAACGGGATCAATCGTGGTCGACAACATCCCGTCTCACGCCGTCTTTGGCCTGAACGTGCCCCAGGGCGCCGGACCCCCGACTCACCCCGACTTAGGTCGGAGTCAGGCAGGGGTCTACCTGCGTCAGGCGTGGGTCAGCCGCTGGATATGTTGCACAAACAGTCCTACTTGACAGGCCAAGCGGCGGAAGGACCCAGGCGATACCCATCAAGGCGCTGCTTGACTGCAGGCGATGCGACGTTGCCACACGGGGCGCGCAATTTTCATGCTGTTGTCATCCCCTCTGACGCCGCTGGACGGGGCTCACCCTTGCCTGGCGGCATCTGACCCCGCCTGGCGGCGTTCTAATCCTATTCTATGCCGATCCCGACTGGCTTCTCGCCTGCCGCCGCTCGGTGGCGACCCCACGCGCTCGCCCACGTTTACCGCCGACCATGGCCACGATGCTACACGTTTTGCACCATTTTCACTAATAGGAACGGAACGGGACAGTACGGGACTCTTAAGTCGGCTATGTGTGTACCCAGTTTTACATGTCACTTTGGTGTGAAAGCACCGTGCCGCATGCCACATGCCACTTACCTCCTGTCATTTGCCACATTCCACTTTGGTGTGATAGCTCCGTTATTAAAGTTGGTGTACTGATACATTCATCAGAGGCATGTTTCAGACCTCAGTCACTCACCAATTTAGTAACTAGTCAACAGTTCCTTTTCACTAACCTAGCAACACCAACAACGAGAGAGAGAGAGATGGGGGTGGGTGGGCAATACACCCATAAAAAAATAATAAAAAATAAAAACTGTCCATCTACCACTGCAAGGCCAGCCGTGCAGTGGTGAATTTGTACCGGGTGTCAATTAGGGGTTGTGTACCTCTTCCCAGTATGTGTGTGTGTGTGTGTGTGTGTGTGTGTGTGTGTGTGTGTGTGTGTGTGTGTGTATGTGTGGTTACAGCCGTATACCGAGATCCATCACTTCTGAGCTCCGACCTCAGTCGGGGAGGGAACTGGTTAGCGACCGCGAGTGTACCACATGGTCAGACCATGGTGAAATACACACACACACACACACACACACACACACACACACACACACGCTGCCAGGCTTCACGGTCTGACGGCGGCGGTTCGAGCCGCTCAGGCCGGATTCTTTCCGTTGACTAGGAGTGGTTACTGTCCCCCCTTGAGCAAGGGGGATGGGGTGCGTGGTGTGTGCGGTCCTGGCAGTACCCATAGATCGACGACAAAGAGCACTTGCTCATGTCGGGAGGGTACCTGCTGGCGATTACGAGTCCAACACGTGATTAGGCCGTGGTGACCAATTACACACACACACGTGCGAGTCATTATAGTAAACAACAGTATGTATGTGCGACACTCAGTCAAGGAGAGAAAATTGTTTTACAGATTAAAAAAAGAACAAAGCTCGCCCGAAAACATTAGACTCTATAATGATGCCAGGCGACGAGTAAACAGTGTACGTACGTCAGGCAAAGCGTAGATATGAAGAAACTATTACAGCCAACTGTAAAAATAATCCGAAATCCTTCTTCAGTTACATAAACAACAGAAAGGCTATCAGAAGTGGAATTGGACCCTTAACAAACAGCGACGGTGCACTAGTGACTGACAGCCAACACGTTGCAAACCTATTAAACAATTACTTTTCCTCGGTGTTCAATACTGACAGTCCTCCCACCACTACCACCAACACCAGTACAAATGTAAATCCCGAGCATGCATTGCCTAACTTTGAAATAAAACCCGATGAAGTCCTTAAAGCCCTCCAATCACTTAAAACAAATAAAAGTTCTGGACCTGACAAAGTATATCCAACTCAGCTCAAAGAAACAAAGAGCGAAATACTCTCCTCCCTCACAACCGTATTCAATATGTCCTTGCGACAAGGCATCGTCCCTTCGGATTGGAAAAAGGCTGACGTGACACCGATTTTTAGGAAAGGAGACGAAAAAGTACCAGGTAATTACAGGCCCATTAGTCTAACCTCGGTTGTAGGTAAGCTACTTGAGGGTATAATTAGAGACAAAATTGTGAGTTACCTTGAAAGCCACTCATTAATTGGGGACTCACAACATGGCTTCCGAAACAAAAGATCCTGCCTATCAAACCTATTAACCTTTTATAACGACCTCTTCACTGTTTATGACGTAACCAAATCACTGAACGTAGTCTATCTTGATTTCCAGAAAGCGTTTGATAAAGTCCCACATCATAAATTACTTTACAAATTAAAGCAAATAGGTATTGACGGTCATGTAGACCAATGGATCGTGAATTGGTTGAGCAACAGACAACAAAGAGTAGTGATTGACGGATTTAACTCAGAGTGGGCGCCGGTCACTAGTGGCGTCCCTCAGGGCTCGGTTCTTGGCCCAGTGCTCTTCATTATTTACATCAACGACGTGGATGTTGGACTCAATAATCGCATTACTAAATTTGCAGACGACACAAGGATTGGTAACTCAGTTCTCACTGACGAAGACAG
>NC_066571.1:2399560-2407803 GCF_024679095.1 Eriocheir sinensis
CATCTGCTCCCCAGGCCCCAAGTGGCTGTCGAGCAGATTAAATCACCAAAGCGGGCAATCTCGTAATAAGCCTTTATAAGGCTTTATGTTGCCTGCATTTCCATGTTTCCATGTTTCTATACCACACCAATTCATAAAGCCCTCCACACCCATCCACAAAGCACATACCCCACCACACCGTGTCCCAGCACACCTCTACTCACCAAATCCCCGGTGGAGATGGAGGAAGGACACAGCACCGGAGGGAGGTGAAGTACATCCCGCCACGCCCATCTTCACCTCGTAGTCCAGCATGGTCCTCACGTCAACGTAGTGTTGGCGAGTCTCCCCCGCCAACTTCTCCTTCAGTTGCGATAACTGCCCACACATATATATTTCACCATTTTTTCTATATAATTCGAAAGTCTATTATGAGCAAAAGTATCTATCTATCTATCTATCTATATCTATCTATCTATCTATCTATCTATATCTATATCTATCTATCTATCTATCTATCTATCTATCTATCTATCTATCTATCTATCTATATCTATATATATATATATATATATATATATATATATATATATATATATATATATATATATATATATATATATATATATATATATATATATAAGAACATTATATAAAGATAAATATAACAATGAACATACTGAAAGCGACTTTGTTATTGTACGGGTTACCTTTCTGTTGACGTCATATATCACAAAATGGAACAGGGGTCCGAGAACCTTGAAGAACCTGAAATGGGACGATGCATTATTTCATCCTTCAGTTTCTCGGGGAGGCGGTGGCCGAGTGGTCAGGGTGCGGGCGTGGTGAGCCCGAAGACCTAGGTTTGAGTCTCATTGATGCACACTGACAATTTTCAACCATCGCCGAGTTGCGTAAGATTACCCACATGCTGCCGGTCTTTAATCGACCTTAACTACGGCGGCTTTGTTCAAGAGGAGCACCGGGGGGGTTAACATGGGCCAAACAAGAGTCATACATCACGGCAGCCACTATAAATGAAATTCGCTTGTCCCACTAACGGGCTGGGGTCACGCAAGAGACCCTTCAAGAAAGACTACCAATAGGCAGCACCTAAAAGAGGGAAAGAAATCGGCAACTAGCTTAATAATGCTAAAGGTGCTGTTAAACCATTATAACTAATATTGCGCCGAGCGTCACTAAGATCCAAACGGTACCGGTACTAGCGGCAATGCTCAGTGCCGAGTGATCATGAGTCTTCTCGGCACCCGGTACCGGTACCTGGTGCCGAGAAGAATCGATTCAGCCGGCACCCGGTACCGGTACCTGGTGCCGAGAAGAATCTATTCAGCCGGCACCCGGTACCGGTACCTGGTGACGGGAAGACTCATGATCACTCGGCACTAAGCATTGCCGCTAGTACCGGTAGTACCGTTTGGATCTTAGTGACGCTCGGCGCTCGCCCGTCGCCATGCGGTTTGGGCCCTGTAGAGACGCTTTAAGCCTAATTGAATGTTGTGTTCACTGCTGAGTCACGGCCTCGCTGACTGTCTCCCCAAGTTCCCACCATTTTGTCCTGTTTTTCGTTTCCATCACAGCTCCTTGAATGCCTCAAAAACTCAATTTCTCCATCTATCAGCTCGACGCAATCTTCCAAACACCTATCCCCTATTCTTCGACAACACTCAGCTGTCACCTTCTTCTACTCGTTCACTAAACATTCTCGGTCTATCCTTAACTCAAAATCTTAACATGAATTTTCATCTCTTCTGCAACTAAATCATCTTCCTCGAGGATGGGCATTCTGAATCGTTTCCGGCAGTTCTTCTCCCCCGCACCGATGCTGTCCATATATAAGGGCCTTGTCCTTCCTCGTATGGAATATGCATCTCATGTGTGGGGGGGCTCCACAAATACAGCCCAACTATACAGAGTGGAGTCAAAGGCTCTTCGTCTCATCAACTCTCCTCCTGTTACTATTATAACAGTTTTCTAACTCATATGCCGCCGCGATGTTGCATCTTTTTCTATCTTCTATTGATATTTTCATGCCGACTGCTCTTTTGAACTTGTAACTGCGTGCCTCCCCCCTCCCGCGGCCCCGCTGCACTCGACACTCGACTCATGCTCACCCCTATACTGTCCAAATCCTTTACACAAGGGTTAACCAGCATTTCCATTCTTTCATTCACTGCATGGTAAACTCTGAAACACCCCTCCTTCGTCTGTATTTCCTCTTGCCTATAACTCGACTTCTCTCAAGAGTAGAGTATCAAGACACCTCTCCATCCAAAATTGACCTCTCTTTTGGCCATTTTTTACTTTTATCTCTTGAATGAGCAGTAATGAGCTGTCTTTTTCTCAACAGTGTGTTTTTTGTTGCCCTTGAGCTGCTTCCTTTCCTGTAAAAAAAATGTCTAAGGCAGAAAAAGAATTTAATAAGTCCGCTAATCACTGCTCATATAAAAATAAATAGAGGAGTTGCCAAAAGATAGATCAATTTCGGATGGAGAGGTGTATTGCTCCTTTTCTCTTAAAGGAGGTCAAGTCGTAGGCAGGAGGAAATACTGACGAAAGAAGCTGTTCCAGAGTTTACCAGTAAAAGGGATGAAAAAAATGAAGATGCTGGTTAACCGTTGCATAAGGGATTTGAACAGTACAGGGATGAGCAAGAGTAGAAAGTCGAGTGCAGCGGGGCCGTGGGAAGGGTGGGGGGAATCCAATTAGCAAGTTCAGAAGAGCAGTCAGCATGAAAATATCGGTAAAAGATAGAAAAAAAAAACGTAACATTGCGGCGGAATTTAACAGGTAAGAGACTGTCAATAAGAGGAGGGGAGTTGATGAGACGAAGAGCCTTGAACTATGCTTTGTCCAAGAGAGCTGTGTGTGTGGATTCCTCCCACACATGATATGCATACTCCATACGAGGGCGGACGAGACCCCTGTGTATGTACAACATTTGGGAAGAGGAAGAGAATTGGCTTACACGATACAGAACGCCCAACCTCGAGGAAGCTGATATAGTAAGAAAGGAGAGGTTAAGTTTCCAGTTAAGATTTTTAGTTAAGAGTAGACCGAGCATGCTTAATGCAGAAGGTGACAGATGAGTGTTGTCGAAGAATAGGGGATAGGTGTTTGGAGAATAGTGTCGAGTTGATAGGTGGAGAAATTGAGTTTTTGAGGCGCTGAAGGACACCAAGTTGTTCCTACCCCAGTCAGAAATCATAGCAAGGTCTGAAGATAAGTATTCTGCACCCCCCAGTCTAGAGTCTTGTAATTCATGTTGGAAGGGTCTTCTGTTGAAAGAAATTGAATAAGGCAGAGTAGAGTCATCGGCGTACGAGTGGAGAGGACAGTCTGTTGTGGAAAGATCATTGATGAGCAGCAGAAAGAGAGTGGAAGATAGGACAGAGCCTTGTGGGACACCACTGTTGATAAGTTTAGGAGAAGAACAGTGCCCGTTAACAACAGCATAGATCGTCCGGAAAGGAAACTGGAGATAAAAGTACAGAAAGGGATAAAATCCGTAGGAGGGTAGTTTAGACTAGAGATGGCTTCCCCGCCTGTGATGCATCAGTTGTGAGGCGGAAGCGGCACACGAGTTGCATGCGAAAAAATTCAGGACTGAGCATGAGCGAGGAGGCCACGTCTCGTGATTGGTGGAGCGTTGCCCCGCCCCTCCCCTTCCGCTGGCGCCTTCCTCAAGGTAGGCATAGTCTGTTTCACCAAGATTTTACAGGCGGCCACGCCACCTCATGCTCTTCAATTTTGACTGTCCAAGTGGCAGCCAATCACCGCGCCGGAAAAGTTTAGTCTGCTTGGCCCAGGAAGCTTGCTCTGCGCTCACACTGCCTCGCAGTGCTATGTGACGCATAAAAACAAAAATATGTTAACACCTCAAAATCACCATGAAATATCAACTTAACGCAATTTCAAGATTGAACATCTACAGTACCTAAACTGTCAAAAGATTATGATGAGCCATAAGTACACTGTTAACTTAAATATAGATAGAAGTATAAACTTGCTTTTATCGTATTAAAAATATCTTCATTCATCACATGATAACTACGACAAAAACTAATTAGTCGTCTTGTATTACAGAATGAATGTTATAGCTAATGACTCAAGGATGGCAATGCTACTAAGAAATCACAGGTAGGCCTTGTAGTATTCCAGATAGTATTAGAAAACTAAGAACATAGCAAAGAGTCGTGACGCCAGCCGCCAAGGCGGAAGCAAACTGACGGGTTCTGCGCGGTGATTAGCTGCTGTAGAGTTAATCAAAACCAAGAGAGAAAAAGAGGAGGCGTCGCCGCCTGTAATATCTTGGTGAAACAGATAAAAGGTTAACGTTAAGTTAGGCTGGGTTAGTATATTAGTTAGGGGAGCCGAGGGGGTGATGCCCCCCGTTACGTAGGTTACGTTAAGTTAGGCTAGGCTAGTTTAGATAGGGGGTCGAAGGGGGCGAAACAACCCCGTTAGGAGGGTCGGGGGAGCGAAGGTCCCTGTTAGGTAGATTACTTTTGGTAAGGTTAGGTTAGTGAAATTTGCAAAATAATTTATTTATATTCGCCAGAGGAAGATGAAAGTCGGGGCAACGCTCAACCAATTACGAGACGTGGCTTCCTCGCGCATGCGCAGTCCTGAATCCTTTCTCATGTAACTTGCCTGCTTGCAGGTGCAGCCATATGAGGCAGGGGCGTATCAGCTGGACGAGATGTTGAATGGCAAAATTTTCAACGCCTTCCACCACTACTTGTAAGAATTTGAAAGCATGACATCATTGTGTGACTTGTATGCCTTCTCTTTTCTTGCATGAAGGGAATATTTACCCATAAGTCCCCATTGATGCATTCCTATGAATCACTGGATGGAGTGTTGTAGAATATTATCGTTGAATGCGTTTTAATTTGCCAACAATTTTCATTATATCGTCATGAATAATATACAGCATTCAGATAGTTTTGGTGTAAACAATATATTGACCATTACAACTTGATATGTTGCTAATTTGGTACAGAAAAATGTCACTTAAGCCTCGCTGAACTCTAAAGGTACGCAGGTTTGCAGCTGACATAGGTTCCACGACGGCCACCAGGTGGCAGATCGAGCATGCTGCAAGACCCATTGCCGTTGCCTGCATCATTATTATACCTCCTCCTCCTCCTCCTCCTCTTCTTCCTGCTGCTACTCTGCTGCTGCTACTGCTAGTACTGCCACTACCGCTAGTACGATTACTACTACCACTACTTCTACTACTACTACAACTACAACTACTACTATTACTCAGTCAGCGCGCGACCTTCCTTGGGTTCACACGTGACTTTGCCCCGCTGCTGTGTGGTGCCAACTCGCTCTTTCCTCTGTTTTCCTCTGCTTTCGCGGTGTGAGGCGTTCTGTGCTTCTGTGTAACTGCTGCTGTACTGAAGGACTACAAAACCAGGAGGATTACCCTGCCTTCTACTACAGACCGCTAAGTGTTCTGATTTAGTATTTACTTAGTTAGATAGTGATCCACAGTTACTCCTAGGACAAGTGTATTAAGCTTCCCACATCTACACTAAATTCAACATTCTTTCACGCCAACCCAGTGCTACACGGTTTTATATTGCTTTTGTGTTTTTTATATTGCTTTTGTGTTTTCTTCTCCTTCTATTATTAGGATACTTTACTGTGCTGTGATAATAGGACTACGTGAATCAGGCGCGCCAAGCTACGTTAATTTCTAAGTCCACACAAAACACTAGATAATCCACTTTCCGCGCAAACCTAGTGAACACAGTTATTATCTTCTTTACATAAGTGATTTCTCAGTATATTAATATTGGCCTATGTTTTGTCTTGGTGGGTAGAAATAACCGCGCCTTTTTTACCCGAGACACACCCTTTTCCCCGGGGAATTGACCTGACTGCGACCTCACAGCAGCTGTGGTTTGTTTTCCTAGATACACATTTTTGACCTGACGACCTCACCGCAGCTGTTGGTTTGTTTTCCTAGATACACATTTTTGACCTGACGACCTCACAGCAGCTGTTGGTTTGTTTTCCTAGATACACATTTTTGACCTGACGACCTCACCGCAGCTGCGTACTTTGTTATCGTCTTAACGCGCCTAATTGTTTCCGTCTTGCCTCGCCCATATCTTCACCATGACGTCCCTCAAGCGTTGTTCTGGGTGTGGCCTTCGCATGGCCAAGCAGTACTTTCTTTCCAAGGACGTTTGTAGGTTCTGCGTTAAGACTCAGAAGGATGATCAGAGGATCATAGAGTTAGAGAATAGGGTTACGACTCTCGCCGCCCAGGTACACTTACTGGTTAGTGCAGCAGCAACAAGCCCCGCCTCCTCCTCCTCCCCTTCCTCTTCTTCCTCGTCCTCCTCCCCCTCCTCTTCCTCTTCTTCCTCGTCCTCCTCCCCTCTAGTATTGTCTTCAACCACACAGCAGCCCCTCCCATCCTCCTCCTCCTCCTCCTCGACCATCTCCGATCTCCCCTCTTCCTCCTCCTCCTCCTCCTCCTCGCCTTCCTCCTCCGTCCCCCCTCTCCCCTCTCCCCGCCCACCCTCCTCCTCCTCCTCCTCTCCCTCTTCCTCCTCCTTGTCCTCCGCCTCTTCGCTCGTCCCTCCCTCCCACCTGTCCTTCACCTTCCCTTCCCCTCTTCCTCCTCCCTCTCCTCGTCAGTCCCTCACTCCCCCACCTCACTCTCCCTTTCACCTACGCATCCTTCCTCCTCCTCCCCCTCCCCCTCCTCCGCCTCAAAGTCCTCGCCTTCCTCTTCCGTCCCCCCTCTCCCCTCTTCCCGCCCTCTCCCCTCCTCCTCCTCCTCGCCCTCTTCCTCCGCCTTGTCCTCCGCCTCTTCGCTCGTCCCTCCCTCCAACCCCTGTCCATTACCCTTTCCCCTCTTCCTCCTCCCTCTCCTCGTCCATTCTCCCTCCACCACCTCACCCTCCCTTTCTCCTTCTTCCTCTTCCTCCTCCTCCTCCCCTTTCCACCTTCCACCTCTTCCACAATTTCTCCTCGTTCTTCACAGCAGGTCCCTCCCCTCAGTTCCCGCTCTCCCCTCCCCCCGTCACCCACCCCTCCAGGCCTCCCGTCCCACCCTCGGGTGCGTGGGGTTGGTGATAGTCAGGTTGGTTATTTTTACAGGTATTTTTGCTAACAGGATAAGAACACGACGAGTGTGTTTCCCAGGGGCAGGGGTGGGCCATATATCAGACAGGATTGAGGCGTGTAAGGCAAGCGAGGGATCGAACCCCATTGTCTTTCTCAGCTGTGGCGGAAACGACGTTTCTCGTGTGCCAAGCGAGGACCTTCTCAGGCGTTTTAGAGAATTGTTAGGCAGGATACGTGACGCTGGTGGGTCACCAGTAGTGTGTGGCGTCCTGCCAAGGAGGGCGTTGGCGATGGATGGCTGTCCAGGGCGATAGCAGTGAACAGCAGACTTGCTGAGCACTGCGAGCGCAATGGGTGGCTGTTCGTCGACAATTGGGACCTCTTCTTTGGCAACGACGCCCTCTACGCCCGTGACGGGATACACTTGACGTTCAAGGGTGTTGAGGCTCTCTCAGACTCCTTGAGCGAGCACTTGGTACCCTGAGGGATTTTTAGTATAGGCGAGGGGGAGGGTAATGGGAGCAATGGGAGGAGTAATGGGAGGGGACATCTAGCTCATAATATAACCAGGCAGCTTAGAAGTAATTCTGGAGGAGTAACAGAGGACGGGCTAAGAATCTTCTATACTAACAGCAGGAGCCTCAGAAACAAGATAGACTTACTAAGGGGTGAAGCTTGTTCAGAAAATTTTGACATAATAGCGATCACTGAGACATGGATAGACTTTGCAAATAGAAATTTTAGGTCAGAATTTGAAATAACGGGTTATCAGATGTTTCACAAAGACAGAAGGGGCAGAAAGGGAGGTGGAGTTGCGCTATATGTTAAAGACTCACTTAAATGTTTAGTTAACAACTCAGTCAAAACTAACATGGATTCAGAATCAGTTTGGGTGGACGTTTACAAAGGGAAAGAAAAACAAACTCTAGGAGTTATATACAGGCCACCCAACCTTAACAGGCAGGACACGAGTATATTACTACAGGAGATTGGCAGGGCGAGTATGAGTAGAAATGTCTGCGTAATGGGGGACTTTAATTATAGGAATATAGACTGGGAAGATCTAGTGGGTGACCTGGAAGCCGAGGACTTTCTTGAAGTTATACAAGATAATTTCCTTAAGCAGGTAGTTACTGAGCCTACCAGAGGAG
>NC_066571.1:2407903-2410403 GCF_024679095.1 Eriocheir sinensis
ATGATGAACTAAGGGTCAAGGGACAGGATTCAGCCATACAAGACTAAATTGTCGCTCATAACACTTAGAACTTAGTCTAATTATAAACTAACATGTAAACACAAGAAACAAGTAGCACCAACACACGAAGAAAACCTATTGTTATGCCGGACGTGTTACTTGGGTTCCGTGTCGCCGTCAGGAGACTCCGTGGGAGGGAGATATGGAAACACCTTGCACAGCTTCTGTAGTTTAATATTCTTCCTTAGTTGTACAATTCACTCTTGACTCTTCACTGACCACTAGCTTACTATGACTGGGACTAACTCCTCTCGCCCTCTTCTCCTATCCATACCGAACAGTACAGTCTAGAACGTTACAGTATATATTAGATTATACAAGAACATGTAGCAAAAATATGTGCGAGTTGGCAACACTTCGTGCCTGGCCGCGGGGCGCGGGCGGGGCCTTGCTCCCCGCCCCTCTACTCGCTCCTCCCGGAGCCTTCCGGAGTCCCATAGACCCCGGGGGAAGCTTCCAGCACAACACTATCAAGTGTTCCCACTAACATTTGGTAAAAAACCTGCTCACTCAGTCTAACATCACTCATCAACTTAATTAAGCCTTGACTACAACTACCGAGTGTTTGCGCTCCACCGTGGTTACCCCTGATAATGACACACACACCATTTGTCCTTTACCCTCTTTCCTCCTCCCGCACACAACCCCCAGGGCATGCTGGCTTGGGTCCCGACAGCAGTCAGCCAGCCTACCATCAGACACACTTACTTCGACACCTCTGTCTGGCGCGATACCTCGTATAAGAGTCCTTAAATATAATATTATAGCCTAGGTATATTGAACACTTCTATGTATGTGAGGCCAGTTATGCTATTCGAAGCAACAAGTTGAAGAGGATGACATGGAGCCAAGAGTGCAGAATGCTGAGATACATGGGCCATGTGAGATGGACAAGTAGGGTATCAAACTAGGTGATAAGAATGTGTGGTGTGGAGGTGGTGCCCCTCTTGATCAAAGACACTGAAGTTAGGGTTGACTGAAGATCTGTTAGGCAGCATGTTGGTAACCCTCCGTCACTTGTCAATGGTTGAAAACTCTCAGAGTCTTGCAGTGGGAGTCGAGTCCTCTGGATCACCACGTACACACGCTGACCACTCCCACCGGTGCACCATACGCAATCTGCAGGTGTAAGCTGATATTAATTACATATTAATAATAATCGCCATATAAATTAAGATCAAGAATGCCGAACATGTGGCCATTATGATTTCTTGTTTTGTTCTTATGCCTCCGACTGTGAGTTGTGCACATTTACATTTGAAAGTAATCTATTACTAACTGCAAGGTCTACATATATGCCTACCTGTACTCAGGAAAAGAAGTTTCTAATAATTTCCTGCCTGACAACTTGACCAGGAATCTGTCTGTTGTTTCTCACAGGCTGAACTGGTACTTCTTCTGCAGCGATCCACTCAGTAGTTGTACAGGAGCATACAAGAAGTCGCAATCTTCGTAGTCTTCTTGGGGTCATACTGCAAACTTCCTCCTGACTTATGTAGGCACCTGCACCTTGACTTGAGGATCCCAAAGGTCCGTTCGACAACGCATCTTGTCCTGCGAGGGCTTGTTGTATCGTTCCTCCCCAGGTGTTGTCGGGCGTGCAACTGGGGTCATCAGGAATGGCTCCAGAGGATATGCACTGTCTCCTGTGAAGTTGAAAATTCATTAATCCATTATTTATCATTATGAAATGCATGAAAACTATCTTAAAAATTCTATTATATCTATTGCTGTGGTTGACATCTTTATCTCATGACTGGCCTTTTCACAAAGTACCTGAGTTACTTTATCAATGGCCCTTGATTGGTCCATTCCAACACCGTTTCCAATAACACCTTGAAAGCTGCCACTCGCAAAAACCTTAGTGTAGCCAGAACCTGGGTGTGTGTTGGGAGTGCATGTGCCCTCCTGGTTCTCCTTTCCAGGTGGGGGCGCAACTCATCACAGAGCCTGATTATTTCCTGACGGGGAAATCTATACACCTGCACCAGGTGTTCATCACTGACATGTAGTGGGTCGAGTGTATCCCGATATCTCCTTTCCCTGCACAGTCTGTGATTGAAAATATATGCCGCAACAAGCTCCATCTGTGAAACACAGAAATAACTATATTACTAGAGAGGACTAGAACATACGGTAATTATTTAAGACACATAATTGTAACCTAATTAAATGGCCCTTAAAAGGAAAAGAAATATCAATGTTGCTGTTATCTGAAAATAAATTGAGGACGTAAAGCAAATAACAATAATAATAAAGAAAAACATGTTTAAAAAATATGAGTACAGCTACTCGAGCCAAAGCCGTCTTGGCTACACCTAAATCTCCACAATTAATGCACAAACCATGCATGGGTGACATTTATGTGACCCCTGCCACGTTGAAATAGAGCTATACACATGTATGGAGGCTATTACAGCTTCATGGGATAAGAAATACT
>NC_066571.1:2415403-2452903 GCF_024679095.1 Eriocheir sinensis
TGTAGGTATGTTTGTGGGTCAATGTCAATGTGAGTGTTTGTGATCTTGTACGTAAATGTAAGTCTGTGTGCTTGTCTGCGTATGTGAAGAGGGTCCATGTTTATCTGTTGTTTGATCCGTGTTGTGATGCCAGGCGTTCAAGTGTAATTGTTTGTAATGAATCTAGCCGCCTTGGTGTTGATTTGTTCTAACCTATTAATGTTTCTGTGTGTGTGAGGATCCCACCGTGGAGCAGTACTCCAGTGTTGGTCTCACAAGTGTCATTAGCTATGTGTTTAATGTCAGGTGTGCAGTTATGTAAATTCCTCCTCAGGTACCCCAGGGTTCGGTTGGCTGTGGCACTGATGTGGTCTATGTCAGTGTTGAACTTTAGGTTAGTGGAGAGGTGGACACCAAGATACTTGTGTGTGTGGACTGATTCAAGGTCTGAATAATGGAGAGTGTAAGTGTGATGGATGGGGTTGTGAGCTCTGGTGAATCTTAACAGTTTGCATTTGTCTGGTCGGAAGTGCATTTGCCAGGTGCGCTCCCACCGCTGGAGGGCGTCCAAGTCTTTTGTAGTAGTCTGCAGTCGTCGGCAGACAGTAACAGTGCCAACCCTCACATATGCAACTGAAACGTGGGCCTGGAATGAAAGTCAGAGGTCTAGAGTGCAGGCAGTGGAAATGAGTTATTTGAGGAGTGCTTGTGGTGTGAGTAGAATGGATGGAATGAGTAATGAAAGTGTGTACGAGCGTTTTGGAATGTGTCACAGGGGTGAAGGGAAGAAGTGTGGAGTGGTGGAAGAAGTGAAGCGACAGACTTTAAAGTGGTTTGGCCACATGGAGCGAATGGAGGAGAGTAAGATGACCAGAAGGGTGTATGTGAGTGAGATAGAGGGAGGGAATGCTAGAAAACGACCTCCAGTGAAATGGAGGGATAGGGTGCAAGAGTACGTTAGGGAGAGGGGGGAAAGATCTTTGAGGGACTTTGAGCAGGCAAGGAGGGAGTGTCTAGATAGAGAAAGTTGGAAGCTCTTCTGCCGTGGCCATCCCCTGGTGGGAGCTCCTAGGAGCAGGCGTCGATGAAATGATGATGATGATGATGCAGTCGTCGGTAGTCTTTACTGCCCTAAACAGCAAACTATCGTCGGCAAATAGTCTAGTGGAAGAGTTAGGCGTTGAGAGTGGGAGATGGTAAATGTACAGGAGGAAAAGAAGGTGGCCTTGTGGGGCACTTGAAGAAACAGGGACAGTGCCAGATGAAGATCCGTCAAGAACACGTTGAGTCCGTTTAGTAAGATATGCAGTGATCCAGTGTAGTATAGGTCCTGAAATACCGTAGTATTTCAATTTTAATGTCAGTCTTTTGTGTGGGACTTTGTCGAAGGGTTTGGCAAAATCTAAAATAATGGCGTTAACTTGTTTGATGTCACGTCGGTCAAGTAGCCTCGTGAGTTGCGATTCACATGAGCGTTTGGGTCGAAAGCCGTGTGGAGAGTCAGTAAAGATGTTGTTTGTGTCAAGGTGATTCATTATGTGTTTGTGTATTATGTGTTCGAAAATTTTGTGAGTGAGATGGGGCGATAATTGGCTGGGTCAGTCCGGTCACCTGTCATTAGCAATGGATTAATGTTTGCCAAAAGCCAGTCAGAGGGTAATGAGGTGGATGATAGGGATTGGGTGTATATGTGGTGCGGCAACTATGCCTGATGAACGAGCCTCCATAACCCACTTAGCCAGCGGGGTACCTCTTTGGCCGACTCGGTAAGGAGTGGTTCTTCCGTCACGCTGGTCGCGGGTTCAATCCTAGGCAGCCGGGGAATACCCTCTCCTTGTTGTGATTAATTTCTCGTGTGTTTCGATACACGCAGAGGACGTGTGGGACCGAGAGAATAATGGAGAAAGAGAATAGAAAATCTCGTCATTAAATATGGCCTGCAGGATGGGGGCAAGGATGGGGGCAAAGGATTTTAGGACGAAGGCAGGAATGTTGTCGGGGCCAGTGGATTTAGTTGTGTCGAGTCCTTCCAGTAATTTCTGTATTCCGTTAGTCGTGATGTCAAGGGGGGCTATCGGGAGGAAGGGGCTGTGTGGCATGTTTGGTGTCAGGTTGTGTTCTTGTGTGTATACCGATTGGAAGTGTGTGTTGAGTATTTGTGCTTTGTGTTGTGGGCTGGTTACTAATGTGTTAGTGTTGTCTTTCAGTGATGTAATCGTGTTAGTGTCGTGTTTGCGCATTTTAAGGAATTTAAAAATTTTTTTTTGTTATTTCTTACGTTGTCTGCGAGGTAAGTTGCGATGTGTTTGCGTTCCGCTACTTTTATGTTTTTGGCAAATGTCTTTTGGTGGTTTTTGTAGGCGGTCCAGTTATCTGTTGTGTTGTATGTCTGCGCGCGTCTGTAGAGTCTTTGTTTCTTGCGATGTTGTCTGCGTAGATCCCTGGAAAACAAGGGGAGTGTGTACCTACTAGAAATTGTATTTTTGTGGTATGTGTCTGTTCATAAGAGTCGTGTATGGTGTGTTTCAGGTTGTTCCAGTTGGTGGACAGAAGTCTTGTGTGTGTGTGTGTGTGTGTGTGTGTGTGTGGTATGTGTCTGTTCATAAGAGTCGTGTATGGTGTGTTTCAGGTTGTTCCAGTTGGTGGACAGAAGTCTTGTGTGTGTGTGTGTGTGTGTGTGTGTGTGTGTGTGTGTGTGTGTGTGTGTGTGTGTGGTATGTGTCTGTTCATAAGAGTCGTGTATGGTGTGTTTCAGGTTGTTCCAGTTGGTGGACAGAAGTCTTGTGTGTGTGTGTGTGTGTGTGTGTGTGTGTGTGTGTGTGTGTGTGTGTGTGTGTGTGTGTGTGTGTGTGTTCATAAGAGTCGTGTATGGTGTGTTTCAGGTTGTTCCAGTTGGTGGACAGAAGTCTTGTGTGTGTGTGTGTGTGTGTGTGTGTGTGTGTGTGTGTGTGTGTGTGTGTGTGTGTGTGTGTGTGTGTGTGTGTGTGTGTGTGTGTGTGTGTGTGTGTGTGTGTGTGTGTGTGTGTGGTATGTGTCTGTTCATAAGAGTCGTGTATGGTGTGTTTCAGGTTGTTCCAGTTGGTGGACAGAAGTCTTGTGTGTGTGTGTGTGTGTGTGTGTGTGTGTGTGTGTGTGTGTGTGTGTGTGTGTGTCTGTGTGTCATAAGAGTCGTGTATGGTGTGTTTCAGGTTGTTCCAGTTGGTGGACAGAAGTCTTGTGTGTGTGTGTGTGTGTGTGTGTGTGTGTGTGTGTGTGTGTGTGTGTGTGTGTGTGTGTGTGTGTGTGTGTGTCTGTTCATTGAGTCGTGTATGGTGTGTTTCAGGTTGTTCCAGTTGGTGGACAGAAGTCTTGTGTGTGGGTCTGTCGCAAAAAAGTCAGTGCTGAAAGCAGTAGGTCTTGTTTGATCATGTCTAAGTCAGCCCTTGAATAAAGGAATATCTGTCTGGGTGTCTGTTTATGTCTAATCGGTCGGAGGTCAGCGTCAATAATTAGTATGTCATGGTCACTAAGTCCGCCTCCGTGGTCTAGTGGTCAGCGTGCCTGGCTTCTACTCCCGCGGGCCCGGGTTCGAATCCCGGCCCGGGCAGTCGGCGTGCAGCTCACCTAGCTGTTCATCCTCCCTTTTGGGTTGGTCGATAAATGGGTACCTTGGGAAACCAGGGAAGGTAAACTGTGGTAACCCGGATGTCACACTGGCCCTGTGTACCGGGGTGTGGGCCCCTCCCACCACAGGCTCAAGGGCCAATGTTACGGAGATGAGCACCGAGGCCACGCGCTGCTACAGCGTATGCCCCCAACTTTACCTTACTAAGTCCTGGAACAACCTGAGTGTTTGCTATGTTAAGAATGTTGTTGGTGAGAAAAAGGTCAAGTGTGTGTGCTGTGGTCAAAGGACCACCGTGGCCAGCGGGGCGCGTTACCGTATGTGTTCGTGTTGGCTGGAGTACTGTTTGTGAGTGAAAATGTATTTATGATGTCAACGAATGTGTCGTGTAGTAGGCGTCTGTTTGTGTGGGAATAACGGGGTTGGGGCGTCAGCATCGGGAGGATCAAATGGGGATATTGCAGTCCAGTCAATGTCGGGGAGGTTGAAATCACCTGTGATCCAGATGTGTTTGTCTGCCTGTATGCGTGAAAGAGAAATTTGAAGGTTGTGTAAATAGTCTGCATTAGTAGAAGGCGGTCTGTAAAAAGCAGCAATAAGAAGAGATTTACAGTTGAAGGTTTGTAACTGGACCCAGGGATTTCGCAGTCTGTGTCAAGGGCAGGCCTGTGCTGTCTGTCAGGCGGTCCTTACGAAAAGCGGTCATATACTAAAGGGGAGGAAAAGCTCCTACTGTCACCGCAGGAGTCAACCAAGTCTCACTCAGTCCCTACTATTATGTCGGGGTTATGTGAGGTGATTAGATGGTGTAATTGGGCTATTTTGTTTTTGATACTACGGAAATTAATTGTCAATAGTCGGAGGGAAGTGTGGCCATGACGTGATGGTTGTTGACGTAAAGGGAGAGGTGAAGATGGTGATGATGAAATAGAAGAAACAGAAGGGAGTGAAGAAGTAGAGGAGGGAGGTGAAACGGGAGGCGATGAGCGAAGGAGGAAAAGGAGGACTGCCCAGTCTCTCTCTCTCTCTCTCTCTCTCTCTCTCTCTCTCTCTCTCTCTCTCTCTCTCTCTCTCTCTCTCTCTCTCATAATTGGAAAGTATATGCTGGGTATGGCAGGACTGATTGATAGTTTGTTGTTGGAGGTGTGCAGCAAAGGAGAAGGGAGGAGCCTGCCATCTAACCCCAGGAAATACATACTATGGGTCGTATTTTAAAACATTTCGCCGCCCAAGTTCACATATTTGACAAGGCTTTCGTATGATTTGACGGCATTTCCATCAGTAGTTTCATGACCCTGGTGGTAGTTTGATCCTTCCTCAGTAGCATGAACTTCAAAGAAACACTCATTAGGACCCGATTCATCCATTCTTTGACCTTTAGAAATAGTCAATGTGAGAAGCGAAGGTGCCTTGTGATACCGCCCTATATAGTGTGATGGTACAACTATTAACATGCTTTGTGCTAACGACCGGCATGGCTTCCGTTTTGAGGTGTCCGGGTGTACGCCAGCAGCATCATGTCCACCCATCATATCTCTACTTACCATCGTTGTCTGCACTGACCTTTTAATACATCCCACAACCTCCCTCTCCGTATTCCTATCGCCCCTCTCCTGTGATTTATTTATTTATATATAGTTTACTTGCATTTTCTTTTACCTACTTGCCCTACTTGGATCGTGACCCCCACCCTTACCCCATTCCGACCCCAGCCACCCCAGTAAATGACCACGCCACATGAAAAGCCATTACGGTCGTTACCACAAACCCCCCAGCCATACTTAGCATATACTTTCTATCATATGGCACTGTAGAAACGCAACATGTGCATGGCTGAATTTAAATACTCAAATTCCTTCTCAAATGCCCTTCCTGTCCACTCAAATTCCCTCCCTTTCCACTCAAATTCCCGTCCTTTCCTCCACTCAAATTCCCTTCCTTTCCTCCCCTCAAATTCCCTTCCTTTCCACTCAAATTCCCTTCCTTTCCTCAAATTTTCCTTCCTTTCCACTAAAATTACATCCCTTTCCACTCAAATTCCCATCCTTTCCTCCACTCAAATTCCCTCCCTTTCCTCCTCAAATTCCCTTCCTTTCCACTCAAATTCCCTTCCTTTCCTCCACTCAAATTCCTTCCTTTCCTCAAATTCCTTCCTTTCCTCAAATTCCTTCCTTTCACTCAAATTCCCTTCCTTTCCTCCACTCAAATTCCTTTCCTTTCCACTCAAATTCCCTTCCTTTCCTCCACTCAAATTCCTTCCTTTCCTCAAATTCCTTCCTTTCCTCAAATTCCTTTCCTTTCCACTCAAATTCCCTTCCTTTCCTCCACTCAAATTCCTTCCTTTCCTCCACTCAAATTCCCTTCCTTTCCACTCAAATTCCCTTCCTTTCCACTCAAATTCCTTCCCTTTCCACTCAAATTCCCTTCCTTTCCACTCAAATTCCCTTCCTTTCCACTCAAATTCCCTTCCTTTCCACTCAAATTTCCTTCGTTTCCTCCACTCAAATTCACTTCCATTCCACTCAAATTCACTTCCATTCCACTCAAATTCACTTCCTTTCCACTCAAATTTCCACTCTTCCTTTCCTCCTCAAATTCCTTCCTTTCCACTCAAATTCCCTTCCTTTCCACTCAAATTCCTTCCTTTCCTCCCTCAAATTCCTTCCTTTCCACTCAAATTCCTTCCTTTCCTCCCTCAAATTCCCTTCCTTTCCTCAAATTCCTTCCTTTCCTCCACTCAAATTCCTTCCTTTCCACTCAAATTCCTTCCTTTCCTCCACTCAAATTCCTTCCTTTCCCACTCAAATTCCTTCCTTTCCACTCAAATTCCTTCCTTTCCACTCAAATTCCTTCCTTTCCACTCAAATTCCTTCCTTTCCTTCCTCAAATTCCTTCCTTTCCACTCAAATTCCTTCCTTTCCTCAAATTCCTTCCTTTCCACTCAAATTCCTTCCTTTCCTCAAATTCCTTCCTTTCCACTCAAATTCAAATTCCTTCCTTTCCTCAAATTTTCCTTTCCACTCAAATTCCCTTCCTTTCCCTTCCTTTCACTCAAATTCCCTTCCTTTCCACTCAAATTCCCTTCCTTTCCACTCAAATTCCTTCCTTTCCACTCAAATTCCTTCCTTTCCACTCAAATTCCTTCCTTTCCTTCCTCAAATTCCTTCCTTTCCCACTCAAATTCCTTCCTTTCCACTCAAATTCTCAAATTCCCTTCCTTTCCTCAAATTCCTTCCTTTCCTCAAATTCCTTCCTTTCCCTTCCTTTCCACTCAAATTCCTTCCTTTCCACTCAAATTTTCCTTTCCTCAAATTCCTTCCTTTCACTCAAATTCCTTCCTTTCCTCCTCAAATTCCTTCCTTTCCACTCAAATTCTTCCTTTCCACTCAAATTCCTTCCTTTCCACTCAAATTCCTTCCTTTCACTCAAATTCCTTCCTTTCCTCAAATTCCTTCCTTTCCACTCAAATTCTTCCTACCTTTCCACTCAAATTCCCTTCCTTTCCACTCAAATTCCCTTCCTTTCCACTCAAATTCCCTTCCGTTCCTCCACTCAAATTCTCTTCCTTTCCACTCAAATTCTCTTCCTCTCCACTCAAATTCTCTTGCTTTCCACTCAAATTCCCTTCCTTTTCTCCACTCAAATTCTCTTCCTTTCCTCCACTCAAATTCCCTTCCTTTCCTCCACTCAAATTCCTTCCTTTCCACTCAAATTTTCCTTTCCACTCAAATTCCCTTCCTTTCCTCAAATTCCTTCCTTTCACTCAAATTCCCTTCCTTTCCACTCAAATTTCCTTCCTTTCCACTCAAATTTCCTTCCCTTCCACTCAAATTCTCTTCCTTTCCACTCAAATTCCCTTCCTTTCCACTCAAATTCTCTTCATTTCCACTCAAATTCTTCCTTTCCTCAAATTCCCTTCCTTTCTCAAATTCCTTCAAATTCCCTTCCTTTCCACTCAAATTCCCTTCCTTTCCTCCACTCAAATTCCCTGCCTTTCCACTCAAATTCCCTCCCTTTCCACCTTTTTCCACTTCTCTTCCACCTCTCCACATACTCCTCTTCCACTTCTATCATTGCCGACTACTTTTCCACCTTTCCAGTTGCTTATCTTCTCCAGTTCAATCTTCTCAAAACTCCACTTTCTCTGTAACTCCACTCACCAATCTGTCCCTCTCCACTCATTCCACATACCATCACTCCACCTCCACCCTTCTATATGCCACTTGCTCCACCTCTCTACTGTAATTTCTAGCTGTTCTCTTCCCTTTACCCCCAATACTCCACATAGACCACTTCCTCCACACTCCACTCCACCACGTCCGCCTGCTCCACCTTGTTACAGTCACATTTTCTCTTTAACATGTACGTAAAGTTTCTAGCTGCAGTTTATTTCACAAGTCTAGTTTCTTTCAAGTGCCGTCTACTCCACCTAGTCCACCTACTCCACTATTTCTCTTCGTTTCCACTTTCAATCTGCATCACTTCTCCACTCTACTTCTCATCTTACTCCACTTCTCACTCCACTCTTGTACCATCATATTATACTTACTCTCCACTTTTTCTAATCATAGTCTTTCTCTCCACTTTCAATCTACTCCACTTCTCCACTCTACATTTTTTTTTCAATCCACTCTTCCTCCAGCATATTTACAGCTTGCTCTCCACTTTCTCTAATCATTCTTTCTTTCCAGTTGCAATCTGCACCGCTGTTCCACTTGTTCCGCCCTCCAAATACTCCTTCCTACCTACGGGGCCTTCGTGGTGCAGTGGTTAGCACACTCGGCTCACAACTGAGAGCCCGGGTTCAATTCCCGGGCGGAGTTGAAAAAAATGGGGGGCTTTTCCGATACCCTACGCCCCTGTCCACCCAGCAGTGAATGGGTACCAGGTATTAATTGGGGGTTGTGTCCCGTCTCCTGGGGTCTGTTCCCTTCTCCTATAATTCCTTCCCCTTCTGTCTCTCTCCGGCATATGACCACAGATGTTGTGTCCCGTCTCCTGGGGTCTATTCCCTTCTCCTATAATTCCTTCCCCTTCTGTCTCTCTCCGGCATATGACCACAGATGTTGTGCCCCGTCTCCTGGGGTCTGTTCCCTTCTCCTATAATTCCTTCCCCTTCTGTCTCTCTCCGGCATATGACCACAGATGTTGCGCCGACTAAACCAAACTTTCCTTCCTACCTCTCCACCCTGCCGACTCTTGTTCCATCATCTCCAGGCTACAGTGCACACAGATTAACAGGAAAGTGCCTTGTGTAGTGATTGGCATTGACATAAAAAGGAGGAAATTTTAGGTAACCACATGGGAAGTCTCTATAGTATCCGGCACTTGAGTGGAAGTAACGGATCATTGTGGAGAAAGTAGATTGGTTCGGGCGATTGCAATAACTCTGTGGTGGACTGGCGAACCGGCTCCTGATGTTGGTGGTCATTGAGCGCCACTTCAGTACCCTGCTTCTGGTTTTAGTCCTGGTCCTCATATTAGGCAGGAAGGTCAACTATTTGGGCTCTAGGACCATGGTATTAACCCAGTAGCTGCGGGGATCATGTTTCTTAACCCAGTAGCAGCGACGGGCCAAATTTGTGGCTTTAACGTGTAGCAGCGATGGGCCAAATTTGTGCCATGATATAAACCCCCCAAAATAGATGATACATAATCTGATCACAAATGCTTTGATATATATTATGAAATGGTTTGTGTGAGGGTGATTTTTTCTCATTTTTTTCGATTGGAGGGACCATTAAGAAACATGATCCCCGCTGTTACTGGGTTAAAGGCCCCTCTAAGCAAGAAAAATTAGAAAAATCATCACTCACGCAAAGCATTTCATAAAATATATCAACACATTTGGGATCAGTTTATGCATCATCTATTTTTTGGGGTTTATATCATGGCAAAAATTTGGCCCGTCGCTGGTACAAAGTAAAGCCACAAATTTGGCCCATTGCTGGTACACGGTAAAGCCACAGATTTGGCCCGTCGCTGGTACACAGTAAAGCCACAAATTTGGCCCATCGCTGGTACAAGGTAAAGCCACAAATTTGGCCCATTGCTGGTACACGGTAAAGCCACAAATTTGGCCCATTGCTGGTACACGGTAAAGCCACAAATTTGGCCCGTCGCTGGTACAAAGTAAAGCCACAAATTTGGCCCATCGCTGGTACAAGGTAAAGCCACAAATTTGGCCCGTCGCTGGTACACGGTAAAGCCACAAATTTGGCCCGTCGCTGGTACACAGTAAAGCCACAAACGTCGTTTACACGGTAAAGCCACAAATTTGGCCCGTCGCTGGTACACAGTAAAGCCACAAATTTGGCCCGTCGGTGGTACACGGTAAAGCCACAAATTTGGCCCGTCGCTGGTACACGGTAAAGCCACAAATTTGGCCCGTCGCTGGTACACAGTAAAGCCACAAATTTGGCCCGTCGCTGGTACACGGTAAAGCCACAAATTTGGCCCGTCGCTGGTACACGGTAAAGCCACAAATTTGGCCCATCGCTGCTACCGGGTTAAATGTCTCTAGCTCCCGCTACGACCATTTCCGGAGGCCACAGAGATGGTCAGCCTGGCTCTCATAGGTGTTCTTCCCATTCAAGGTGCAGGGGTTGTGTAAGACTATCACTAGGATCACGAAACTCTCCATGAAAGTCCCAGCAACTTCCATTAAAGGCTTTTCAAAGAGGCAAACTGAGGAGCTGCGAAGATGGGCCTCGATCTCTGCCCGTCTTCCCTCGCTGGACTCCCCAAGCACGCAGACTTTGTGACCTACTTGACAGGACTTCCCCTGATGCAGATTCTTGTCTTCGTCCTGTCCTCAGTGGCTCCTGGTGCAATATACCCCACTGCTTCACTCTATCCACTCGTGACTTGTAACCATTGATATTTAGTCCACTTGTACTCCTTAACCCCTTGAATGTGAACCTCCTACAAGAAGACACCACCAAGCTACAGGAATGGAACAAAAAGTGGCTGCTACAATTCAATGAAGAAAATGAAAAGTCCTGTACCTTGGGAGAGGATATCCAGCATACCAGTACCACTTGGGAAACACTGCACTATCCACCACAGAGGCAGAGAAAGATTTGGGACTATATGTTACCAGGCTACCAGTGAAGGCGAAATCTGTGCCAACCGCAGTGAACGGGTTAACTGTTCTACCTTCCACCTACACCACTACCCCCACTCACTCCAGCTAAAAAATCTTACTGTATGGCTCAATTCACTACTTTTAAAAATAACACCTGTAAAATATGGCGAACAATCCACCAACTTTCTAATCATGACCATAAGAAGAGTTCCACAAATAACATAATCTGTAATGGTAAAACACTCTCTGAACCTTTACAAATTGCACAAGCTTTTAATGAATTTTACACAAATGTTGCGCCTAAAATAGATCACAGTCTACCACCTTCCACCACAGACCCTCTCAGCTTTCTTCAAGGTGACTTTCCTCATTCAATGACAATTCCTATAATTATCCCCCAAGATGTAATTACTGTAATTAATTCCCTTAAAAACAAAAAGTGCAATGTGCATGAAATCCCAGTATCTGTATTAAAAACCAGCAAAAACCAACTTGCAATACCCTTGTCCATACTCTTTAATAATTCTATCAATAATGGTAAATTTCCTCAACTCCTAAAACATGCAACTGTTGTCCCCATCCATAAGAAAGGCCCTAAAGATGAACTAAGTAATTATAGACCAATATCCTTACTAAATGTTTTTTCTAAGATCTTTGAAAAAGTAATGAAAATTTCCTCATAAATTTTCTTGAAACTAAAAACATACTTAATCCAAGTCAGTTTGGTTTTCGTCGTGGTCTAAACACTTTCGATGCCTTGAGAACTTATTCAGAAGAAATCTATAAAACTTTAGATAATAAACAGTCATTATTAAGCATCTTTGTTGACTTCACCAAAGCTTTTGATACAGTCAGACACGATATATTATTACGTAAGTTGTATTACTATGGAATTAGAGGTATTATTCATGAATGGTTTCAGGATTACTTGTCCCACAGAACTCAATCAACCAAATTCCACACTTGTCTATCTGCATCTCTACCTATTCAATACGGTGTTCCACAGGGCAGTGTCTTGGGTCCAATCCTGTTTCTCTTATATATAAATGATATTACTTACATATTTACAAACCTTAAAACAATCCTTTTCGCAGATGACTCAACCTTAAATATTACTGGTGAAAATCCTACTGACATGATACATACAGCAAACACTGACCTACAAACCTTTCATAAATGGTGTCTGAGTAATAGATTAACAGTGAACTTAAACAAAACATTTTATATGCTATTTACTAACAAGTCACCATCAATACTTTCGTCCCTATTTTTTTCCCAAGACATTATAAGCAGAACTAATAAACATACATTATTAGGAATAACGTATGATGATACCATGACCTTCAAGCATCACGTAACAAACCAAATCCTTAAATTATCCAGGCTAGTATCTCTGTTATATCAAATTAAAGAATTAATGCCCATTGATGTTTTGAAAATGTTATATAACGCACATGTCTTACCACACCTGTATTACTGTACGCCTATCTGGTGCAACACCTACCCCACACACCTGTTACCTCTGTTTAGACTTCAAAAGAAAATAATAAGAATTATTACAAACAGTGACTACTTTGCCCACACACAACCTCTCTTTAAAGAAACAAATTCCTTAAAACTTTTTGACATAAATAAGCTACAAATTGGGATTTACATGTATAAAAAGATCAAAGTGAAACCTCCGTGTCCTTACAGCCACAACATACTTATTTCACCCGTACTCATGAAAATTTACGTACACCTGCCCATAATTTAACACTTTTTCAACACTCACTTTCTTATTCAGGACCTAAAACCTGGAATTCTATTCCTAATAATATTAAAGCTCTAAATTCAATACACTCCTTTAAAAAACAATTTAAAAAACATATTCTTCTCAATTATAATTATTAAGTCCATGTATCATCTGTCAGAGTGTGTCCTCAGCTTAATCAATTATTACCTTATACTATTATTATTGTATTAATACTATTACTACTTACATTATCATTTACAGTACTACCATATTATTTTTATAAATCAATTACAATTTTTGTACTAATGATATTGTGTTAATATTATCACTTTAATTATTATTTACACTACTATTATTTTATAATTATCACAATGTTAATTATTATTATTATTTCTATAACTATTATTATTATTATTATTATTATTATTATTATTATTATTACCTATCATTATTATCATCATTTTACTTTTGTCATATATTATATGTTTGTATGTGTATATATATGTATATATATATAATTTTTTTCATTGCTCTCAATATATATATATTTTTCTTTTTGCACTATTGATTAAATCCGGCACCTAAGTTTCCAGTACTGCCCAAAAAGCTCACAGCTTTAAATGGGCTCCCTGCACTAGTAAATTATTGTAAATACATAATTGTATAAAAAGGGATAATAAAATGTTTCAAATGTTTCCACATAACCCACCAATAAGATGCTTCCCTCTAAGACTCTGCGGTTGACAAGTGTCGTTGTTCTGAGTGCCTCGTCCCAGCCCAGTGACCCCACAACTTAGTGAAAGGGTTTAGAATTTTCCCTTTTTGTGGGGGGGGGGAAGAAGGGGAGAATGTATTGTCTTGCTCTCCAGTCTTGGAAGTATTGCTCTGTCTATTTTCTTTCTTATGCATAAAATAAGTATATATTCCCAAGTATCTTTTAGTTCCCTATGCATTTATATATCTTGTTCCTGTGTGAACTTGTATTGGTTTCCTTTTGGTTCATTTCAGGCCTTCTCAGGGACAACCAGGAGAAGACGAAGATGAAATTACAAAACCCAGAAGGCTGAAAGAGGAAGTCAGTCAGTCTACAGTCATTACAAAACCCTGAAGACAAGACTGGAGGAGGAAGTCAGTCTAGTGTCATCCCAAGAGGAGGCGGCCTGAGGTGCCAGGTACGCCAGAAGACAGTGGGTACTTCATTTATACAAAGCTAGAGGCAGGTTTGTCCTCTGGTTTCATTGATAGGCTTGGTAGTTCTAGTGACTGATCATCTGGGAAGGAGTGTTACTGACATATAAGGTTTACATATGTAGTTTGGTCTTCATTAATCTGGAAGTTTTCTCTTGGATTCATGGTGTTGGCCAGACTGTGCTGTCAGTGGTAGGTCCTCTGCAGTGTGGGAGTGAATGAGGTGTTTGAGTTCAGTGGTCAGGTATAGGTCGTGTGGAAAAGGAAAGAAAGGAATTGTGTGGTGGACAGATGAGATAGAAAGAGGCAGTTGAGGAGAACAGAAGGAACTACAAGAAAATGTTAGAGAGAAATATGATGGAGGAGGCGAGAGGGATGGGAGAGGAAGTACAGGGAGAGCAAGAAGTTGGTTAGGGAAGTAAAGAGAGTGGATGAGGATTTGGGAAGGAAAATATCACCAAAATACCAGAACAAAAAACTTTGCTGGAAAGAAGATAAAAGTGAAATAGGGGAGGAAAGAGTGACATTTGTAGCATGAAGAGGAGAGATGGGTGCTTGTGAGGGGAATAAGGAGATAAGGGAGGTGTGGAAAGAGGAAACTGTAATGAATAAGAGTGTGGGAGGGAGAGCGGAAGTGAGCAGTGTAGGAATAAAGATCAGTGTAGGGCGGCCAGATCCACAGGGGAGGCTGGAGAGAGGTGAGATAGAGGAGGCAAAGAAGAAGTTAAAGGTAGGAAAGGCCCCTGGAGCTGATGGCATAACAGATTATTATTATTAGTATTATTTTTTAACAACTTCGCCTCTAGCACCGGTTGGCTTTCTTCAGGGGCCTAGTGGTCGGCCCAAGCCCATCATGGCACAGGCAATTTTTATAGTGGCGCCATTTATTCCTCACTCATGCTGTGCCCCGGAACTCATTCTTGATTCACTTAGACGGTTTCTTCTAGAGTCCGGGTCTTCAGGACAGCGTGTGGGTAGTCTTGGGCCACTCGGCTGAAGTATGGAGGAGGTGTAGTTGTGGAATGGATATTATGGATATGTAACAGGAACAGGAACAGGGTGAGGTGCCTGAGGGTTGAAGAAAGGCTAGTGTTGTGCTGCTGTACAAAGGGAAAGGAAGCAGAGGTGACTAATAGTTACAGGGGAATAAGTCTACTCAGAGTGGCAGGAAAAGTGTATGGCAGGGTTTTAAATGAGAGGATGAAGAAAGTAACTGTACATGGGCGGTTCTGTGAGAGAAATGAAAGCCAGAGTGGGGGAACTTGGTACAAGGCAGAAAGTGAGAGGTACAGAGGAGTCATTGGTGGCGGACCTGTTTTCAGATGATACAGTACTGTTGGCAGAGAATGAGGGGACACTACAGAGGATAGTGGATGCATTTGACAGGGTGTGTAAGAGGAGGAAGCTGAGTGAATGCTGGAAAGCGCAAGGTTATGGTATTTGAGAGGGCGAGAGAGCAGGTCATTGATTTTGCAAAGCCATACAGAGTTAGAGCAGAGAGCACAACAAAGTGTAGGATAAGGTTAGGGGAGGAGAGAGTGGAGGAGGTGACTGAGGTGAAATATTTAGGGACAGTTGTATGTAAGCATGGAAGGTGAGGTGAGGGAAAGAGCAGTGAAGGGCAGACAGGTGGTGGGTGCATTGGGGAGAGTTGTGAGAGGAAGAAGTGTGAGCATGGCGGTAAAGAGGGGAACAAGGAACAGTATTATCCTGCCAACTCTGTCGCATGCATCAGAGACGTGGACATGGAGTGCAGCGCAGCAATCAAGAATACGTGCAGTGGAAATGAGTTGTACAAGAGGTGCGTGTGGTGTGTCAGGATGGCATGGAGGAAGTAATGGAAGTGTGTGAGGGGTTTGGTATGGGTTGACAGTGAAGGGAGTGGAGTGTGGAGTGGTGGAGTGGGTGGTGCGCTGAGATGGTTTGGACACATGATGAGAATGGGGGAGAATGAATTTGTGAAGAGTGTACGAGGGAAGGAAGGCCATGGGGGCGCCCGCAGAGGAAGTCGATGGTTCCTTCCAGGAGGTACTTGGGATGAGAAGGGGGCCTGCATGAGACTCACCCAGAGGGACCCCTGGGCTCTGCGCCGTAGGGTGGGCGAGGCGATGCACCCCCCGGCGTATGCCCCCATTGATATTGATTTTGTAGCTCACTTATGTAATGCAATATTTAGTTTCTTCATCAGTTAATAATAGCATAAAAGTGAATTACGAATGTATTAAAAAAATCATTACCAAGCAAACATGACATGCTGAGAGCTGCACCTACAAGTTGTTTTTTAAATGTGCACAATTCCCTTCCCTCCCAATGAATTCAAAGTCTGGTGATGCCACCGTGTTCAGAACATCTCTGTAACCTGCAAGTTTATTTTTGCACTACCTTAACAATCTCATGAAAAATAGGAATATAAAGCACTAGAAACATTTATATAAGAGACAGACTTCAAATAGTGTCTTATTTTGTAGTTAAAAATTTGTTTTTTCAAGCCATCCACAGTCCACTCTTATTCTCCCGTCCACTGAAGAAGGCACCAAGTAAGAGTTGCAAGGCAGAAGTGTGAGCTACAGAAAAAAGTGGCAAGATGCAGTGTGGAGGGCCAGTTTCTCAAGATGAGCCGGAGCAAGGCTGCCTCAAGCTGCTGTCCAATCAGCGAAGAGATCACCTCGGCAGCCCGGCAGGCCACAATGGCAATGTTCAGACTACAACAGCGTTCAGGGAAAACAAAACTACACACATTTCGCGGCAGCCATGGAGTCATTATTGAAACTGAATTATTAGCATTAGAGTTTTACTATGGAGATATACATATATTACCACTGTAGTGAAAGACAGAGTATGGAAGGAAAATCACCAGAATTTGTAGAAGTTTAGTAAAATAAATGTTTGCAATATACAAAAAATCTACAAAAGGTGAAAATGACATCCTGAAACTAAGGTGAAGATATGAAAGCAAAATACCTTGCCTGAAAAGGTGTGTAAAAACCTGCCTGGGTACACAAGTGCCTGAAAAGGTGTGTAATATCCTTCCTGGGTACACAAGTGCCTGAAAATTTGTGTAAAACCTGCCTGGGTACACCAGTGCCTGAAAAGGTGTGTAAAACCTGCCTGGGTACACGAGTGCCTGAAAAGGTGTGTAAAACCTGCCTGGGTACACAAGTGCCTGAAAAGGTGTGTAAACACCTGCCTGGGTACACAAGTGCCTGAAAAGGTGTGTAAAAACCTGCCTGGGTACACAAGTGCCTGAAAAGGTGTGTAAAAACCTGCCTGGGTACACAAGTGCCTGAAAAGGTGTGTAAAAACCTGCCTGGGTACACGAGTGCAGAGTAACAGCCACACCCTGCAACACTCAGGATGCAAGTAACTGCTGCACCAATAAATGCTCCCGACAACACTACGTAACACTATAGTATAACCGTAAGCCTTAGGAAATATAAAGGCGTAAATCCATAAGCCTTAGAAAATATAAAGTCCGGAAGTAAGAACTGAATCCCCATTGATCCTCAGCCTGGTATCCTCTGAAGCCTTGGCCCGCCTGAGGACTGAAGTCACTCTGCAGACCTAAACTCCTCCACACACTTGGTGGCCTCAGTGAGGGCAGACATCAGCTCAACGTTGCCTTCCTCCATCTGTAAGGAAACAGACATTGATACTTGCTGCCACTTCTCTGACTATATTCACCTACTAAGAAATCCCAACACACCCTTGTTTTGGGAGCAGCTGTGTGGTACAGATGGGGCACCAGCCCATACACCCAGGCCAGGGGTAACCTTTAACCTTTAGAGCATAGGTCCCCAACCCGCGGCCCGCGAGCACCCTTGGTGCGGCCCGCGGGACTTTACATCATTCAACATTAGGTGCGGCCTGCCGAAGGGCTCCAGGATCGTTTCTGTGGCCCGCGGTGCAGACTGTGGGCACATGACCGGTTTACAACTTTTTAAATTTCTGCAGTGCTGAGAGCCAATGAGCGTGCGCTGTTAAGCCGGCCAATCAGCGTCCACTATGGCGCACTTTTCGGCTTTATAAGGGGGCTTCGGCCATTCAGTTTTCAGTGTCTCTCCCCTGCTCTAGACGCCCATATATCATATTTTATATTAAAGGTGGTGGTGGTGTTTTTTGGATGTGGCCCACGGGCTGACGGGGAATGGGCAATGCGACCCTCGAGGTCATTTGGGTTGGGGACCAAGGCTTTAGAGGGCTCCACATTTGGGCTCCTGAAATGTCCTGAGCCTGGTGGCTTCAAAGACGAGAGGACAAGAGTGTTTACCCAAACCCTGTCAGAGAACAGAGGCTGTGCCTGCCCATAGAACCAGGCCTGGGGTTAACCTTCAGAGGGTTCTGTGTGGGGGGGAACATTCAGAGCCTCTCAGACGATGATCGTCTGCCCCACCTATGAAATAAGCTCAGAAGGCAGAGGGTGGACATAGAGGCACTCTCTGAGACGGGGAGGCCTGGCAGTGGCGAGATCAGTGAGGGGGGTACACCTTCTACTGGTCCGGCACGAGCAATGGCTTCCATCTCAAGGGCGTAGCTATGGGCATCTCCAGCCAACTGCTGCCATTTGTGGTTGAGGTTGCTCCGGTTGATGAGCGTACAATGCGAGTGAGGCTGAAGCACACACTGGGCTTCATGTCTCTTGTTGCAGTGTATGCTCCTACTGAGGCAGTGTATGCTCCTACTGAGGCAGTGTATGCTCCTACTGAGGTGTGTAACACTGAGGAGATGTTCTACGATGTTCTCGACTCCAGTGCCCTCCCCTGGAACACACTCATGGTCCTGGCTGACTTCAATACTACAAGTGGCACTGGCTGTGTTGGTCCCCATGGTTCTGGTACTAGGAACATCAACAGCTCTCTCCTGAATTTTGCAAGATCCAGGGGGTTCTGGTACCAGAGACCAGAGCTGCACCGCTGGATTTGGTACAGCGATGCCGTAGGTGTAGCTAAGGAGATTGACCACATCCTCGTAAGTACTCGTTGGAGGATCCTTCAGAACTGCAGGGTTTACCGGAGTACTGAGTTCTTTGCAACTGACCACAGGCTTGTTGTTGCAACACACAAGCTTCATGTCAGGTCAAGAAGGCTGAAAGACTTGGCATGTGCTCAAGACTATGCAGTGACAGTCTCAAATCAGTTCAATGTGCTCGGCTCCCTTGAGAACCCTGTAGAACTGTGGGATACCTCCAAGACCAGCGGTGAGGTGAGGAGTGAGGCAGGGCTGTCCTTGCCCCATCGCTTTTCAACACTAGTATGGACTGGGTACTGGGCAGAGCTGTGGACCAGAGTCATTGCGGAGCATCCACTGGCAATACCAGGGTCACTGACCTTGTTTTTTACTATGATCCAGTAACCCAGTATCCAGTATGGGGAGGCGGTGGCTGAGTGGTTAGCGTGCCGGCCTCACGTCTGGTGCATTGTCCATGATGTGGGTTCAAATCCGCACTAACCACTTGGGATGTTCCAGTCACCACCGAGTGGCCTAAGACTACCCACATGCTGTCCTGAAGACCACCTGTCAACCCGGACTCTAGAAGAAGCTGTACAGCGCAAGTGAAATCAAGAATGAGCTCCGGGGGCAGCATGAGACAATAATAATGGCGCCACTATAAACAATTGCCTGCGCCATGACGGGCTCGGGCGCACCATCAGGCCCATATGAATTAGCCCACCAGCGCTATGGGCCACATGTAAAAAAATATAAATAAATAAAATCCTGGCAAAGTCGCTGGAGGTTTCGGTGATGGCTCTCGAGGCACTACACGAGAAGGCAAAGCCCTTGGGACTTGAGGTCTCCTGGGCTAAGACCAAGGTACAGGTGTTTGGAGGCTTGCTGGATGGAACAGTACAGTCTGTACATGCATGTGGCGAGGACATTGAGATCTCGGAAAATATTACTAACCTTGGCGGTGTAGTTAAAATAACCGGTGAGTCTCGCCATGAAGTCTTACGGTGGATTGGCTTGGCCCACGGTGTTATGGACTCGCTCAACACGAGTATGTGGCGTTGTCAATACCTGTGCAGAAGGACAAAGATCCGGATCTTCCAGTCCCTTGTGCTCCCTGTCTTACTCTGTGGCCGTGAGACATGGACACTAAATGGAGACTTGGAGAGGCGGATTGATGCCTTTGGTAATAACTGTCTACGCAGAATCATGGGATATCGCTGGAATTACTTTGTGTTGAACCGTTGACTGCTCCGTGAGACTGAGTGGACATATATTACCTGCATAGTCCGTCAACGCCAACTCCGGCTATACGGGCACGTGGCACATTACCCTGAAGCTGATCCTGCTCATCAGGTTGTCTCTGTGAGAGACAATCCTGAGTGGAGGAGGCCAAGGGACACCCATGGAGTTTATGGCTTGAGCAAGTCAATATATCCTGCCGGGAGGTACTCAGGATGGGAAGAGGGTTGGCATGGAGACTCGCCCGGAGGGACCCTCGGACTCGTAGGGTGGATGAGGCGATGCACCCCCCAGCGTATGCCCCCACTGATTGATTGATTGAATGTATGAGAATGAGTAAGTTGGGGACACAGGTGTGGAGGCGTGTTCTTGGCACTATCTAGTCTCAAGAAGAGTGCCGGCGATGTTCAATTCACAAAGTTACGAGTGCCACATCAGAACAAAGATTCACAGACGCTCAAAACCTCTGCCCTGCAGTCTTAATCCTGCTGTGGTATTGAATTACCACTTGTTCCCTACTTCATAATTGAGCCTCAGTTAATCAGCAATAATAATAATATACTACATACAAACTGGAAGAATTTCCACAATAACTAACTAATGAGGAGCACAAGCCAGGAGACATCACTTCACTTCACTCCTGCGTTGCCTCCACCCCCGGCGGAAGCCTCCACATCCTCACTTCTCATTTCATGCCCCTCCAGATCGATCAACTCAACCCAGCCATGAATTACTTGGGTGTCCCCTTGGTGACCTCCTCTCAAGGTTTTCTTCTGCTAAAAAAATACTAAGCAGGATGACATCCGGGAGGCATGCCACGTGGCCATGTAGCCAGAGATGGCGTTCATGGACTAAGCTGGTAACGGCCTTGATTCAGTTTCATCGCTTAGTTGCTGGTTTGACAAAAAGCATTCCAGCAATGCCCCATAATCCTGTGATGGCACTTGGTACCAAAGGCACCAACATGCTTCTCCAAATCTCTATTCAGTCTCCAAGTCTCAGGGCCATACAGTAAGACAGGGAGCACAAGCGACTTAAAGATTCAGATCTTTGTCCGCCTGCACAGGTATCAACACCACCATATCAACACTCACATTGATGGAGCCCAGAACACCATGAGGGCCATACAGTAAGACAGGGAGCACAAGCGACTTAAAGATTCAATCTTTGTCCGCCTGCACAGGTATCAACAGCACCATATCAACACTCACATTGAGGGAGCCCAGAACACCATGAGGGCCATACAGTAAGACAGGGAGCACAAGTATCACAGGCATCAACACCACCATATCAACACTCACATTGAGGGAGCCCAGAACACCATGAGGGCCATACAGTAAGACAGGGAGCACAAGTATCACAGGCATCAACACCACCATATCAACACTCACATTGAGGGAGCCCAGAACACCATGAGGGCCATACAGTAAGACAGGGAGCACAAGTATCACAGGCATCAACACCACCATATCAACACTCACATTGAGGGAGCCCAGAACACCGTGGGCCAGGCCAATCTGTGGCGTGACTTCCTGGCAAGAACCACCATTGTTATGCACTACAATACCAAGGCATGTGAAGCTTTTGGTGACTTCAACATCCTCACCACATGCATGGGGAGGCGGTGGCTGAGTGGTTAGCGTGCCGGCACCGCCTCTGGGAGATCCAGGAGGGACGCAGGTTTGAATCCTGGCCGCCACACAGCTGGGATTTTTCAGTCACCGCCAAGTGGCCTAAGACTACCCACATGCTGCCCTGAAGACCACCTGTCAACCCAGACTCTAGGTTACCTCTCCAAAGAAAGGCTCAAAGATGAGCTCCGGGGGACAGTATGAGCCAAAACAAGATGGCACCACAATAAATATTTGCCTGCGCCACAACGGGCTGGGCCGAACATCAGCCCCCACCATTGAAAAAGCCTAATGGTGCAATAGGACGCAAAAAAAGACTGAGCTGTGTCACCCAGCAAGCCTCCAAATGGCTGAACTTTGGTCTTGGCCCAGGAGGCCTTCAGTCCCAGAGGCTTCACCTCCTCATGCAGCACTTTGAGAGCCGTCACCAGGACCTCCAGCAACTCTGCAAGGAGTGCAGGATCGTCAGCAAAAACAAGATCAGTGACCTTGATGTCACCTACAGATGCTCTACAATGATTTTGATCAACAACTTTGGCCTAATACTCAGTCAATGCAAGTGTTGAAAAGTGATGGAGCAAGGATACAGCCCTGCCTCACTCCTGGAATAACAGGGAAGAAGCCAGAGACATCTCCCCCACACACATCACAGCACTCTCAGTCCCAGGGTAAAGGCCAGTCATCAGGTCAGTAATCCATGTAGGAATCCCATGCATCCGTACATGTCCCAGAGTGCCTCACAATGTACTGGCTCAAAAGATTTCTCGAGACAGATATGGGCTGCAAGCACCCCGTCAAAATTCACATCAGTGTTCCACGATGACGCAAAGTGTTGTGATCCACTCAAAAGTTGACTTGCTGGGCATGAACCTGGATTGCTCAGGTCTCTCAAACTTGAGCAGATGAGATCAAATTCGCATCTGCAGCAGATGAGCGAGCACCTTACCCGGCACACCAAACCACGGTGATTGTTGCAGTCCTGTTGGTCCCCTTTCCAGATAGGGACAACCAACCCCCTTTGTCAGTCAAGAGGAATGGCACTGGACTGCCCACACAGCACACAGCACCACATGCAACCCATGGCTCATGGCTTCACCCCCAGCTTTCAACTTCTCTGCGCTGATGTTGCAGATCCCAGCTGCCCTTACACCCTTCAACTTTTCACAGCCTCTCTCACTTTTGCAGGAGAGGCTGGCATTTTGTCTATTGGTGGATCAGCAGTGGCCATCTGCAACCCAGCCAGAGGGACCTGTACACTTGGGTACTCTGCTGTGTACGACTGCCAAAAGTACTCGGCCCAATGAGCCCGGTACACATCTGCATCTGATGTTATCTGCCCATCAGCAGCTCGGACAGTACTCATCTGAGATGTGGATTAGGAGCGGAGGTTCTTCAGAGCTGGAGAGGCAGGTCTAAGGTCGTCTGCATTTTGACAACCCTCAACATCCTTAGCAAGATTAGAGAAACTGCAATAACACACTGAATAGATCATTGGGCTATTTGGTATGCTGCCTGGCTTCTGCTAGGAAGGCTCGGGTTCGATTCCCGGCACTCAGTGGTGTTCATTACGGATCCTTAGCAAGACCTCTGACATACCTCTCCTCAGAAGGGTTCCAGTTCTCCTGTACTGCTCTCAAGTCCCTGGCCAACTTGGCAGCATGACTCTCCTCTATACACTCAAGGCAATGCCACTCCTAGTCCTTGGATGCTCTCCAATGCACCCTCGGCAACTCTGAGTTTCACATTTAAAGGTATCCCACAACCCTCCAGGATCTCTCAGAGCACCCACTTCAAACCAATTTGAGACTGCCACTGCATACCCCTGAGCACACACCTGGTCCCTGAGCTTCTCAAGATAAGGCTGCAGAGAGTTGCATCTCAAGAATTTCATGGACCTGAAGCATATCCTCAATTTTGTAACAAGAAGTCTGTGGTCAACTGTAATGAACTCAGCAGTGTAAAACCCTACATTTCTGGAGGATCCTCTAACAAGTACTAGCAAGGATGTGATCAATCTCCTTTGGCACACCACTAGTATTGCTCCAAGACCAGCGGCAAGGCTTGCATCTCAGGAACCAGTAATCCTCAGCCTTCTGGGTTTTGCAAAGCTCAGAAGGAGTGAAATGTTGATGTTTCTGGTACAAGAGCCGTGGGGACCAACACATATCACACAGCCATCTCCCTCTGTGCCAGTAACTGCATTGAAATCACCCAAGACAATGAGTGTGTCGCATAGGGGGACTGGTCAACTATAGAGTCAAGCTTGGCGTAGAACATCTCATTCTCCTCAAGTTCACACATCTCGGTAGGGGCGTACACTACAGTAAGAGATATGAGGCCAGGAGTGCTTCAACATCACCAGCATCACACACTCATAATCCCCAACAACAGAGGACTGCAGTCAGCGAGAAATGGCCACAGCTACTCTCTTGAGACAGGCACCATCGCTGTGGCCCACTACTGATCTCTCCCTCACCAGGTCTCCTCATCTCAGAGCCCCACTATGTTCACTCTCAGCCTCCCGAGTTGTGTTCCACCCAAGTTCCTCCCAAAATTGACGTCTCTTCTGGGTTCTTGTTCTGTTTTCCTGCGTTGGATCATCATCTAGCCTCGTCTATTTTTTTTTGTTCCAGTTTTAATTTTTGCCCTTCCTTGAGCTCCCTCCGTTGCTGTAAAAAATGATATACTCAAGCTGACAAATGAGGCGGTCGCTGATCCTCCAGAGGGATCAGGATGTTCCAGGCACCCACGCAGAGAGTCTGCCAGAGATCAACACTTTTTAAAGTTTCAGATGCCTGTCTTATGGGATTATAGCTGTGGCATTAGGGGGACAAAACCAATTATATGTAGTTTGAACAAGGAAAGGCAGGCTATGTTTCTGTCTTATGGGATTATAGCTGTGGCATTAGGGGGACAAAACCAATTATATGTAGTTTGAACAAGGAAAGGCAGGCTACGTTTCTATATTGGGGGATTATAGCTGTGGTGTTAGAGGGACAAAGCCAATTGTATGTAGTTTGAACAAGGAAAGGCAGGCTATGTTTCTGTCTTATGGGATTATAGCTGTGGCATTAGAGGGACAAAGCCAATTGTATGTAGTTTGAACAAGGAGAGGCAGGCTATGTTTCTGTCTTGGGGGATTACAGCTGCAGCATTAGGGGGACAAAGACAGTTCTATCTAGTCTGCACGAGGAGAGGCAGGCTATGTTTCTGTCTTGGGTTTACAGCTGCAGCATTAGGGGGACAAAGACAGTTCTATCTAGTCTGCACAAGGAGAGGCAGGCTATGTTTCTGTCTTGGGGGTTACAGCTGCAGCATTAGGGGGACAAAGACAGTTCTATCTAGTCTGCACGAGGAGAGGCAGGCTATGTTTCTGTCTTGGGGGTTACAGCTGCAGCATTAGGGGGACAAAGACAGTTCTATCTAGTCTGCACAAGGAGAGGCAGGCTATGTTTCTGTCTTGGGGGTTACAGCTGCAGCATTAGGGGGACAAAGCCAGCTCTATCTAGTCTGCACGAGGAGAGGCAGGCTATGTTTCTGTCTTGGGGGTTACAGCTGCAGCATTAGGGGGACAAAGACAGTTCTATCTAGTCTGCACGAGGAGAGGCAGGCTACACTTGTCTTGGGGGGTATCACTGAGGCGCTTGAAGGACAGAGCCAATTTTTCCTAGTTTGTATGAGAAAAGGTAGGCTACACATTATCACTGAGGCGCTGGGAGGACAAAGACAGTTCTATCTAGTCTGCACGAGGAGAGGCAGGCTATGTTTCTGTCTTGGGGGTTACAGCTGCAGCATTAGGGGGACAAAGACAGTTCTATCTAGTCTGCACGAGGAGAGGCAAGGCTACACATCTCAGGCAGAACAAGATACAAGTTGCGAAGGAAAACTCATCCTTGGCACACCACATACTAGGTCACTTTTCCCTTGCATTATATTTCTTGTTCATCCTGTGGTGTGTATCTTGACTTTCCCAGTGCAAACTAGAGCAAAGTTGACTCTGTCCCTTACGCCTCCATTCCTTGTTTGCATAAAGCACGACAATGAATTTCCTGACCAGTGGAATTTGAGTTAATGTATTAATAAGTAAAATGGTACATACAGCATCGAGGATAAGCTTGTAGTTGTTCTTTATCATGATGTTGGTGTTCCGGATCTCCTCCATGGACTGTCTGATCTGCCCGTCCAGGTCAGCCACGTCATCACTCACTTCCTTGCACACAATGTCCTGCTCCGTCTGGTTGCGCTCCAGGTCCTCGAGAACCCTGCAGAGAAAAGACTTGCCTCACCTTATGCAACAGTGAGTGGGTACTGGACACCCGACATCCGTGGTGCCTCAGTATGATCAGCGGGCCATCGTGAGAAATATGTCAGTAAGTTTGCAGATGATACCAGGATCGGTAGAGTAATTGAGTCGGATCAGGACGCTAGTATTCTCCAGGGTGAACTAAACAGATTGTATGACTGGGCGAATAAATGGCAGATGGAGTTCAATGTAGGGAAGTGCAGTATTCTGAGTGTAGGTAGGAACAACCCCTCATAACTATTGCTTAAATGACAATCTTATGTTCTTTCTTAACACTTGCTACACCTTACACAGACATGAGTGAATAACGGGATCACCGGGCCATGACGAGGAATAAAATGGTGCAATTCTTCATCGCTCTTTGCTTTTGGCAGGAAGGTGAAACCTATCTGGAGGACAAAATGCTCCTCTGGAAAAAGTTGTGAGAGGAACAACTGATACTTGTACAGCAAGGGGAGCAATGGAGCACTTCTCAACCCCTTGACTGTGGACTTCCTGCCAGAAGACATCACCAGGATACAGAAATGGAACAAAGAGTGGCTGCTACAATTTAATATAGAAGAATGTATTCCTGCACCTTGGGAGGGGATATCCAGCACACCGATACCACATGGGAAACACTCCACTATCCACCACAGAGGCAGGGAAAGACCTGGGAGTATGGGTTACCAGGCTACCAGTGAAAGCCAAATCCGTGCCAATCGCAGCGGACGTGTTAAAGGGAATGAAGAGACCAAGGAGGTAAGGAAAAGGCATCTCAATTCATGAGGAAAGAGAAGTGACCAGTATGGAAGTAAAGATTCAAGTGGAACAACCACATCATACCTACAAGGGGAAGTGTAGAGGAGATAGACATGGCAATAGAAAAGTTGAGAGTGAGTTGGTTGGTTGGCAAAAGATATGTGCGGTGAGAGGGCCTGCCAAGACGAGGAAGCCTGGAGGAGCCTCTTCTGCCACGGCGCTCCATTCAGGGGTGGCCGTGTGAGGGGACAGTGTCAGAGAAATAGATGCAAAAGGAAAATTGTTTGTATACTGAAAACTTCATAAAGGCTTACTGTTTCTGCTCCTTGATCTCTTTGTTGAGGCTGTCCTGCTTGAGGTCCCACGCCTGGTGGATGTGTTGCAGCTTGGTTTCTGAGGCTGTGAGCTGCTGAGTTAATTGCAGATTACTCTGTTCTTGGTCCTTGATCTCCTCCTGAAGTTCGGTGACTTGGGAGACCCTCTTCTGGATGGCTGCCTGGATGTCCCTGCCAGGGTACACTGAGGTAAATATTTACACACGCTTCATCTTATTCTTACTGGGCCTGTCACAAGGCTGATCAAAAACATGACTGTGGGAGGCTAAGGATAATAAAGTTGGGAGCATCAGCTGTGCATGGCCACGGTTCTCATCTCTGTACAAGTGGCCCTTGAGCCTGAGGTGAGAACACAAACAGAAGACACAGGGTCAGCATGACATACAAGTTTACAGTTTACCTTCCCCAGGTTTCCCCAGGTACCCATTTATCCACCAGCCCGAAAGAGAGAATGAACAGCTGGGTGCCTTGTGTGCCTGCCATTTGAACCCTGGCCCACAGATTCATAGTTAGGCACAGTAACCACTGCACCACGGAGATGTTAAAATGAAGCACCTAATTCAAAGAAAGCTGCTTCAAACCAATCGCTGCCATCGGTGGCCCACATCCACGAATTTATCCAATCTTGTTCTGGTACTTTCAACCATGTTTTAACTAAATGAATCGCTGTAATGTCTGTTCCAATTACCCGGCTATTTCCAACCCATTCCTGTCATCTGTGGCCCCTGCCCATAAACTTATCTAACCTGGTTCTGGAACTTTCAATCACATTTACTCAATAAATGGCTGTAAAATCTGTAAAAGTCTCCTTGAATTGAAATTCTTGTTTTATCTCCTTCCTTTCTTGCTACTGGTTATTCATGCCCACTGCCAAGATGGTGCTGACCTGCTATTTACCAAAAACACTTACTTGTGGTAAGCCCCTTCATCAAGTCTCCCTGTGGTGTGGCTGGCATGCCAGCTACAGCTCCACTAGCTTAAGGCCCGTCCAGACGAGGGGCAGTTGCCCGCCGTGCAAACACTGTTACCATATCATACTAAGCAGCGGGATGACGTCATAAGCACATAAACGAGGAAACAGATCTGGTAGTGCAGCAGATAATTGCATATTTCATAAGAATCGTTCAGATAGTGAAACAAGCATGAAATTTTGCACAAGTGCTCTTTAAAGTTCCCTCTATCAGAAAAGGGCGCTGGCCACGCAAAAAATTCAATATGGCGGCCAAATTCCAATATGGCGGCCAGTATCGACAGATTTTGGCTAATTTTTCACTAGAATGGCATGTATTTGCTTCTAGCAATATGGTAAAGCTCTTCCATACTATTTCTTGTGAATATTATGTTTCTGTAGCTTCCCAGTACAGTTTACCTTTAAATATAGGGGCTATATGGCTGCCAAGAAAAGGTAGAAACAATAATTATAATGAGAAATAATGCCCGTTCAACAATTATCGTTTTAAGCATGGATCTTGGTTTCTGTGGTTTTAGATCCTAATGAGGCCATCTCTTTCGAATAACTCATCAATTTTGAAGGAAAATTAATAAATGTAAAAGAGTGTATGTCTGCACACAACCAGGGCACACTGGTGACATCACTGCTGTGTAACTCAGCATGGGGTTCAGTGCCAGCTAATCCAGCTTTATTAATCCTGTAGTCTTAGACTAGTAGTTGTAGTATAGTTTAGTTTAGTGTCCCAAATGCTTTCTAACAGCCCCAGACCAGCTATAGTTAGATAGCCGCACCTGAATAGACAGGATGTGCCAGCGCGGGAGAGCCGAGCCAAGGGTATGGGGGCTGTACATGATGGTTCATGTACTTACCCGGATGGTGTACAGATCACACGGGACTTAAATGGCACTGGATGAATGATCGGGTTAGGTGTAGGGAGACCGAACCTAGTTGAATCCCATACAGGAATGTGTGCTTTGTTTAAGGTGGTAAAAGGATAACCCCTCGGCCTTAATCAAAAGTGAAATCATGGCAGAATGTGATGCCAATCCAATATTGAGCAGTAGAAAAACAAACTGGAGTTTGTGTTGTCTTTGCCAGAAGGACAAAAGAGGTGAGAACTTGATATCACCTCCAAGTCATCATGTCCTAGACCATGATGGGTACACAATGCTGGCAAGGAACATTCCCATGTTCAGTGAAATTAATGAAATGCCACTGATAATGGATCCAGCAAGGCTGGATGAAGGTGATGGCATAGAGGCCACTCTCAGGAAAACTGCAGCAAAATACCATGTGAACTGTCGCTTGTTGTTTAACAACACTAAACTGGACCGTGCAAGAAAGCGACACTCCAATGACCAGACCAGCAACACTGAGACTAGTCGTGCAAAACTGCGCCGAACCAGTCATGACAATGAAGTTTGCATTTTCTGTGAGAAAGTGGCACCTGCATCTGATCTCAGACAGGCTAGTACTAAGGGCCTTGACTTGAAATTGCGTGAATGTGCAGAGATACTTAGTGATGGCAAGCTCCTTGCTAAGTTGACTGGTGGGGATGTCATTGCAACACTGTATCACCATGCCTGTCTTTGTGCCCTCTACAACAGAAAAAGGTCCTACCTGAGGAGCCTTGAGAAAGACCAAGGTAGCACTGAGTCAGAATCAGATGTGTATCCACTAGTTCTGTCAGAACTGATGACATACATTGTTGAAAGCAACCTTTGTTCAGATGATCCAGTCACATTTCGGCTGGCAGATATTTGCCACCTCTACCAACAACGTCTGGAACAATTAGGTGTAGAGTCACCAAGTGTAAATTCCACGAGACTCAAAGACAAACTTCTGGCAGAAATTCCAGAACTTGAGGCTCATAAATCTGGCAGAGATGTATTACTTGCATTTCAAAAGGATGTGGGAAAAGCACTTGCTCAATCATCTGATCTTTCAGAGGCAGTTATCATTGCTAAAGCAGCAAATATTCTCAGAAAGTCTATACTTGGTCATCAGTCACGGTTTGATGGCACATTTTCTGAGCCTTGTGTACGAAATTCTGTGCCTCCTCTCCTGCTCCAGTTTGTAGGGATGCTTGAGCATGGGGCTGACATCAAGTCACAGTTACGATTTGGAGCATCAAAGTCAGACCAGGCCATTGCACAGCTCATGCAGTTCAACTGCTACTCCCGATACAAAGAGGGAGCAACAACTCATAGACACTCCAAAGACAGAGAAACACCATTCCCAGTCTACATGGGACTCTCAGTCTATGCCAAAACCAGGAAGAGAAACCTGGTTGAAATGCTACATCAGTATGGCCTCAGTATCTCTTATGACAGAGTACTGGAGGTCTCTGCACAGTTAGGAGATGCCACAGTTAGCAAATATGTGGAGGAGGGTGTGGTCTGTCCCCCAGTACTCCAATAGATGCTCCCAAACCGGTGAATCTCAACAAAGATGGCGGACATTTTGAAAAATAGCCGCCATCTTGGATTTTCAGGTGGCCAGCGCCCTTTTCTAAGATAGCGTAGTCTTAGGAATGTTTGTGCCAAATTTCATGCTTGTTTCACCATCTGAACGATTTTTACAGCAATCTGCTGCACTATGGCAACAAACAGTGCTACCAGATGTTGCTGTGTGCCACAGTCCCTACTCCGTTCACCGGGCAAAAACTGGCGGGCAAACTTGTGTCCACACGAGGGGCAGTTGCCTGCCCGGCACTGCCCGTTGATCGTATATTCCTCGCTTGTTTAGAAGGGTTACCAGGTCGAACAGTTGGTGGAGGGTTTTTGCCACTACCAGGCACACATAGCAGACCGGGCAGTCCAGGGCAGGCAGCGGCCGATAGCACAACCGGACTGAGAGTAGCACAACATGGGCTACAGCAAGGGTGCTGTTTATATAGGTCAATTAATTGCACAGTGGCTTCCCTTGACCACACCTGTTCTTTGCCACACGGGACAGACATGTTCTCCCGTCAAGTGCACGTACGGTGGAAATCTGACACTGACTGCAAGGGAGTTCCGCAGGTTAACTTTGTGTGTCTGGCAACATGCTCTCTTTATACCAACCATTAAACCAGCAGGTATTGCCTCGCCCACGAGCAAGGGCACTTGAATGATTTGCCCGTAGTTTTCCCGCTCCTGACGTCATCTTCGCTCCCACCATCAAAACAGTAGAAGCAGTATGATATCTGGTAATAGTGTTTGCACGGCGGGCAACTGCCCCTCCTCTGGACGGGGCTTCAGGTGTGACCCTGGCCAGGGCAGCCACTGCACAGCCCACCAAAAAATTATCCTTATTTTCAAGATGGCTGATAAACTGGCAGTGTCTGAGGAGCCTGGAGAAGATACTGTGATGATCTGAAAGTCCCGGCGGCACTGACTCCTGGGATGGAAATGGGCACCGACACAGAGAAATCAAAACACGCTTTTCTTTGCAGTTTCCAAACGGGTGTTCAGTTATGAGCAGTGAGTCGGAGTGGCTTGGAAAGTCAAGGGTAAAGTAACACCTTGTGCAGCCTTTCAGGTGTTTGGTGCACGATGACCTTTACCTCGCCAAACTTGGGGCTCAGTCGTTCTCTTTAGATTTTTTTATAATTCATAGAAATTAATATAATTCTATAAATATGCAGCTTTATATTCACTATACATTAGTTTGCAATACGTTAAGAGTATGAAGTACATGTTAAAGCTGCATCATATTCCATCATCCAATCCATCCTGGTTGTCTGTCTGAGCCAGTCCCAGGAGTGCCCTGCTGCAGCCAGCCAGCTCTGCACCATAGCTCTGTCTAAGTCTCTAATGCTGGGATCACACACCTGCGGCTTTGCCTCTGCGACTCACTGTGATACCGAAAATGTTGGAGTCGCAGCTCATTCGCCATCCGAGAAGCGCGATTTGTTGCGACAAGAAAGATCTCGCGATCCATCACGCCGTGTGCTCAATCTCCGCTCCATTAGTCGTAGACCTTTGCAGTCATCGCCGGCGAAGCGAGGAAAGATTGAGTGCGTGTCACAGCTCACTGCAATTATCACAAACTCATGCAGGGATTCATCGCAAGCACATCGTGAGCACCTGCGACGCATGCACCATTATTGCAGTGGATGAAGACTGCTGCTTGACTGGCTCTCATTTCCAGTTCAACTTCACAACAATGTACTGCAATTAACCCCTTCAACACAAGGACGCATATACTGCGTCCTTGTGTGCCCCGTATCATATCTGAGGACGTGCATACTGCGTCCTGGCTCGCTTTAGCCAATGTACGAGTTATTTTATCTCTATATTTATGCTTACATCTCAAAATCATCAATTAATTTGTGTTTCTTTATGTGCACCATTTAATTCTGCATGTTTTCATATATAATACATGATGATTATGTTGAGTTTATGGCTGAAAACTTGTTATATTCAATAGCGACATTTGAAATTTGGCGCGCGCGGCGATCCCGGATACGGCGCAGGGCACTGTTTTGGCCCGGCTGTAGTGAAGGGGTTAATCCTAACCACCTGTTGGGGTGGGTTGAGGGAGGAGGCCTCTTCTTTTAAAACTCCTTTTTTTTTTTTTTACAGTGTTCTTGTAGTCTGCCAGCCCCTGGTCATACAGGAAAGTGTTTTCCTGCAACCATTCCCCCCCAGCTCCCTCTCAACCCCTGCCGGCAGGGACAGCAGTCTCTTCCTCATTTCACATGCCGCCTGGCCCTCTGATTCTTCTTCTTCTTTGTCGGCGCCCTCCTCCTCACTATCTGGTTGGACAGCCACTCCGGATCAGACTTTTGTTCCTGTAAAACAGGCACTGGTGGGGGTGGAGGAGCTGCCAGCGCATGTATCACCTCTTGTGGATTCTCCATTACTTCCATAGCAGGCTGGTCATCAAGTGTTGAGGGTGTGTTAAACGATGTTGACGATGATGGCGGTGGTTAGGGCCTTGGTAGGTGTGGGGGCTGGTGGTGAGACTTTGGTCTTCTTAGTCTTCTGGGAGGGGCTGCTGTCCTTCTTCTCCTTCGGCATGATGTAGGCGTCCTGAAGGAGACAAGACGTTGTGTGGCACGCTGTGGTTGGGAGTGGTGGTTGCCAGAGGGAGAGGCAGTCGTCACCGGAGCACGGCAGTGTGGAGTCTCAGCGAGGGAGCGTCGCTCGCCCAGTTTATTTATAGGAGATGTCGTTGCGATACCTCGTCGCCACATCTTGCGATGAGAAAGTTGCTAGATTTGCCAACGATTTGTCGCAGGCCACTGCAATCACTGCAGCAATATTGCTGCCGAGTCACAGTGTGCTGAGCTTTCACTGCGTCCACACTGCGATCACGCTGCGTTGAGTTGAGCGATATGGGAATCGCAGAGGCAGTTGCGATCTCTTACGAACATCCCAAAACAAATCGCAGCAGTGGCCGCATCGTGCAATCACCCACGATACGTGGCGACTCTGCTATGCTTCAGAAAGACTCCCTGCAATTCCTGTTACAACTGTTGCAGCGAGAGCGTAGTAGATTGTGATTTCACCGCTGTTTTCCCATTTCCAGAATCGCAGCGAGTCGCAGAGGCAAAATCACAGATGTGTGATCCCAGCATAACAGTCTTGCCTGGGCAGGTCATAGTGTTCCTATTTCTAGTGCTGCTTCCAGTATAGTTTAGTCAGCATACCATTTGCTTCCTCTGTACATCCTTCATCCTCATCATGTAGATTCTGAAATTTATTCTGAATTTATAAACACAATTCTTCTCCCTGACTGCAAGGACATTAGGGAGGTTCATTTTCATAACCTTTTCTGCCTCTTTTCCCTCCCCCTCCCCTGCATAAACAACTAGGAGTAAAAGTCTGGAAGCCATGAGTGAATGACTATTAGTTTAATGGTTTTTACTCTGATTCTGAATGAGTTTGTTGTGGTGAGAGGAGACAAGGAGGCTACAACAAGGGGCAGGAAGCAGCTGCTGAGGGAAGAGGATGGCTGGGCAGAGCACAGCAGAGGCAAGGACTTCAGAGGGAGGTACAAGGAATGAGAGCAGCAAAGGGCAATGCAATGGACACAACTACCTGGAGAAGGTTCATAAATGCCATCGACCTCAATCCAGGGAGGCGATCAAAGAAAAAGAGAAGGACGACTCCATTCTTCCCATTCTGGCAGAGAAGGGAAATCTGAAAACAAAGCAAATGAAACAAACAATTGTAAATATAGACCTCACTTACTTCTCCTTTGACTTTTCCTGCTGGATCTCTTGCAGCATTGCTATGAGCTTGTCCAGTTTCTCCTTGGTTGTATTGATGAAGCTGGCTCTCTGCTGCAGCTGGGCCAGATGATCCTTCTTCTTCTGGTTGTCCTCCTTGAGCACTGCCAACTTCTCGTCCCTCTTCTTGATCTCCTGTTCCTCGCTGGCCTGGATCACAAGGCCCTCCAGCCTCTGCTTCTCACTGCCAGCCTGGTGAACAAGGGACATCATGCCTTGGGGACAAATTTCTGGCTTATGGTAAATTGAGTGGTTGATGGGTGAAGCAAGGCATTCTGAGATGGTTGAGATGCCTGGTGTGACTGAAAGAGGATGACTTTGTCAAGTGTGTATATGGAGAGGACATCAAGGGTGCAATGGATCAATGGACAAGTAATGGAGGGAGAGAGTTGACAGAGCTGGAGACATTTTCTCTGTGGCCAACCCCTTGGAGGAAGTTCCCACAAGGCAGACAGACACACAGATCACCGGGAAAAAAGGGAGAAAGTGGTAGCAAGAAGTGAGTGGTTCACATGACAAAGAGATGGTGGGACAGGAAGGTGGGAGGTGTGTCTGTCTCATAGTGAAGTAAGATCACTGGTGGTACAGTCTGCAGTATTCTCGTTAATAGTCTAATACTGTGGATAATACAGGAGGCACATGCATGACACAAACACAGAACAGTGCCACAACTCACTGGAACCTTCAGAACCACAACCAACAAGGTGCAATTAACCCGCTAGCAGCGACGGGACAAATTTGTGCCATGATATAAACCCCAAAAATAATGATACATAATCTGATCACAAATGCTTTGATATATATTATGAAATGGTTTGTGTGAGGGTGATTTTTTCTCATTTTTCTCGCTGAGAGGCACCATTAAGAAACATGATCCCCGCTGCTACCGGGTTAAAAAGAGAAATCCATTTTCTTGTGTACAGCATGGGAGGCTGCTCAAGGGCAAAGAACAACAACAAAAGCCTGCTGGGCACTGCTCCAGTAAAAGGAAAAGAATGAGGGGCCAGAAAATGTCAAGTATGGGTGGTGTCTTGATACTCTCCTCTTGAAAGAGTACAAGTCACAGACAGGATGAAACACAGACAATGGAAGGCTGTTCCAGTTTATCAGCAAATGAAAGAATGAAGATGCTCATTAACTCTTGCATGAGGAATTTGGATGAAATAGGGATAAGTGTAGCTGGGCCATGGGAGGGAGGGGGGGCATGCAGTTAGCAGTCAGAATGAAAATATTGGGTATATGTATCACTAAAAGTCTGGTATAAGGGAACTGGATCTGTAAATACAATATTGCTATAACATGCTATCCAAAATTTAGTTATCCATGGGAAATAAAAATATAAAGAAAATTACATTACTACAACTGTTGCTACTATTTCACCTCTGCTGCCAAGCATTACTACTACTACTACTACCACACTACTAATACCATTTACTACATACTAAGGTTCATTACTTAAGCTGTTGTTGTTGCTGCTGCTGCACACACATTACTACTATTACTTAATACTACTGCTACCACTACTACTAATTATTGCTATTATCTACTACTACTATATAATTATAATAATAGTTATGATTAATAATAAATAATAACAAAAAAACATCATCATTACATCGTATCAAACTAGCTAAAAAAATCATCCCTCTGAAACGAACAAAATTAATTTAGCTTTCAAGGATAAATATAAAGATGAACCATGTAGAACACTGGCACAAGGGGAAGGCAGTATCATTTGAACAAGAACAATAATACGAGAAAGAAGAAACAAAAAGACCCAAGAACAATACCACAAAGGGGAAGGCAGCACACGAACAAGAACAATAATAACGAGAAAGAAGAAGAGACAACAAGAACCATAGAACAATAACATTACGGAGAGAAGAAGACAACATTTACGAACAAGAACACTAACACAAGGTGTGAAGACAACACACGGAACAAGAACACTAACAATATTGCTAGAAGACAACACACGAAGTCAAGAATAATAACATACAGAAGACAACAACACACGGAACAAGAACACTAACACAACAGGGAGACAACACACGAAACAAGAACACTAAACATACAGAAGAGACATATACACGAAACAATAACACTAACATACAGAAGACAACACACAGAACAAGAACAATAACATAGGAAGACAACACACGAAACAAGAACACTAGTACATACAGGAGACAACACACGAAACAAGAACACTAACATACAGAAGACAACACACGAAACAATAACACTAACATTACAGGAAGTACAACACACAGAACAAGAACAACAACATACAGAAGAACACGAAAACAAAGAATAACATACAGAAGACAACATGCATCAGAAACAAGAATAATACAGAAGACAACACGGAACAAGAATAATAACATAGAAGACAACACACGGTAACAAGAATAATAAACATACAGAAGACAACATTACTGAACAAGAATAATAACATACAGAAGACAGCGTGCACGGAACAAGAATAATAAATATGACATGGTGAAGACAAACGACATCGAAACAAGAAGTCACTAACATACAGAAGACAAACACATATCACGAACAAGAAATAATAACATACAGGAAGACAACATACTACGGAATAAGAATAATAATATACAGAAGCACAAAGCGCATTTGAACAAGAACAATAACATACAGAAGACATGGACGGGAACAAGAACAATAACATAGACATAGAAGACAAACACACTGGAACAAGAATAATAACATACAGAAGACAGCGCACTTGAACAAGAAATAATAACAATATACAGAAGATAGCATGGAACAAGAAACAATAAACATTACAGAAGACAACATACGGAAATAAGAATAGAATATACAATACAGAAGATATGCATTTGAACAAGAATAATAACATACAGAAGATAAACACACGGAACATGGGAACAACATGGAAGAAGCGACAAATACATTCTGGAAACGTAAGAAACAATAAATATTGTCAGAAGACAGCGCACGAACAAGAATACATAACATACAGAAGACAACATTACGGGAACAAGAATAATATACAGAAGACAACACACGGAACAAAGAACATCAACATACAGGAAGACAAGCGCAGCACGGGAACAAAAAACAATAACACAAAAGCGAGAAGACAACACACGGAACAAGAACAATAACACAAAGGAGAAGACAGGCACGGAACAAAAACAAATAACACAAAGGAGAAGACAATACATCGAAACAAGAACAACACAAAGGAGAAGACAACACACGGAACAAGTTAAGAACACAACACAAAGGAGAAGACAAATACACGGAACAAGAACAATAAATAACAAAGGAGAAAGACAACACACGGAACAAGTTGTGTAACAACAACATGTAAGGAGAAGACAATACACGGAACAAGAACACAATATTAAAGGAGAAGATAAGCATCGGAACAAAAAACAATAACACAAAGAAAGAAGACAACACACGGAATAAGAACAATAACACATAAGGAGAAGACAACACACGGAACAAAAACACAACACAAAGGAGGAAGACAACACACGGAAAAC
>NC_066571.1:2457903-2477903 GCF_024679095.1 Eriocheir sinensis
GATCAATAAACAGAAAGCAACATACAAAACAAAGGAACATTCAGACAACTGCAGATAGTGGATAAAAAAACCCCAAAACCATTGCATAAAATGCAGGAGAAAAAATAATAAAAGAAACAAGACGATGGAAACTAGTCTCTTACGTTGCCGGAGGAGGAGGAGGAGGAAGAAGAGGAGGCAGAGGAGGAGGAAGAGGAGGAGGAGGGAGGCGGCGAGAGCGAGAGCAAAAACTTTAGTCAGGACGGTGAGAAGCTAAATTAAAAGAAAAAAGTTAGAATTTAAAAGTAAGACAAGATATTTTTTTGAGCAGACAGTCAAAGAGGATAGAAAAAGAAGCAAGGAAGCAGATAAACACACACACACACACACACACACACACACACACACACACACACACACACACACACACACACACACACACACACACACACACACACACACGCAAAATAATAAATAAATGAAATAAATAAAATAAATATAAACCCGAATAAATGAAAATTGATGTGGATTAAAAAAAAACAAGGAAAAATCTGTCTAGTGAAAGAACAATGTCACTGGGAGGGCGAGAAAGGACACACACACACACACACACACACACACACACACACACACACACACACACACACACACACACACACACCACCAGCTCGCGCGGATCGATCACATTATTCGTGACGTCACTGTGTCACGGAGACGGAAAGGTTACAGGGCAATTGAAGGAAGGTGGAGAAGGGGAAGGAGGGGCGGCGGGATATGGATTAAAATTACGGATGGGGGCAAGTGGGGTGAAGCAGAGTGGAGGAACCTACGAGGGGAGAATGTAGGGTGACAATTATAGGCTACGGTCAGAAAAGTAGACGAAGCTTCACCCTAGTTAGTTAAGAAGGGAAAAGATGGGGTGAGGTGGGAGGATGGGGCGGAATGAGGATGAAGGAATGCGTAAAGAAGGGAAGGAAAAGATGGGGTGAGGTGGGGAGAGGATGGGCCTGAAGGAGAAGAAGGAATGCGTAAAGATGGGAAGGGAAAAGATGGGGTGAGGTGGGAGAGGATGGGCCGGAAGGAGGAAGAAGGAATGCATAAAGAAGGAAGGGAAAAGATAAGCAAGGTGGGAAAGGATGGTATGGAATGGGGACGAAGGAATGCATAAAGAAGGAAGGGAAAAGATGGGGCGAGGGAGAGAGGATGGGGCGGAATGAGAACGAAGGAATGCGTAAAGAAGGTAAAGAAAGAGGCGAATAAAAGGGTTGAGAAAAGAGAAGGAAAAGGGAGGTTACGTTGATGTCATTCCTTCAAAAAGTGCATTAATGCGTGTGTGTGCGTGTGTGCGTGTGTGTGTGCGTGTGTGTGTGTGTGTGTGTACTCAGAAGAGCCAGGTATCGCCAGAGAAAGGGAAACTCTCGGAATAAAGAAAACACGATATGAAAACAATTATTGGACAAGAATATAATGGGAGTGTTGGGGGGCACCTGGGAGTGGAGGGGAGTGAGGAGTGCAGGAGTGGGGTGTGGAGGAGGGAGGAGGGAGGAGGTGAGGAGAAAGGAAGGAGAAAAGGACGGAAAGGAAAGATGGTGGGGAGGTGGATTCTTGGAAGGCGCGTGGAGGGAATGGAGGAAGAGGAGGAGGAGGAGGAGGAGGAAGAAAAAGATGTTGAAGAAGATGAAGCTGAAGAGGAAGAAGAAGGAGAAGAAGAAGAAGAAGAGAAAGAAAATGAAGAAAAAGAAGAGAACGAAATCATTGAAAACATACAAAAAACAGGCAACAGAAAACGTGTCAGCTTGTAACGGGTCTGTCTGCTTTATTGATTTAATCAGTTTGTCAGACCTGTCAGTGACTTGCAAGGTAAGGTAAAGTTGGGGGCGTACACTATGGCTGCGCGTGGCCTCGGTGCTCATCTCCGTAACATTGGCCCTTGAGCCTATAGTAGGAAAGAGCCCATTACCCCGGGACACAGGGCCAGTGTGACATCCGGGTTACCACAGTTTACCTTCCCCAGGTACGAATTTATCGACCAGCCCGAAAGGGAGGATAAACAGCTGGGTGAGCTGCACGCCGACTGCCCGGGCCGGGATTCGAGCCCGGGCCCGCGTAGTAGTAGCCAGGCACGCTGACCACTAGACCACGGAGGCGTATGGTGACCTGCAAAACAGATTAAAATACTTGCCGCACAGGAACGTCCAGTTCACGCCAGGTGCAATAAAGTGACGGTCGGTACGATCTGTAAAAGTCGATCGTCATTGCTGGAAGGTTGTTTTTCTCCTTGCGGGTGACGTTTTGAAAAGAATTTTTAGCCGATCGCTGTTGCATCGTCTCTTAAAATGGTATAGACTTTTATTTCTCATTCTCGGGCTGGTTTGGAGATAAAGAAAAATAGAACTTAGAGTGACAGGCGTTACTGAATTCGTTCAGGTACTTGAAGGCCAGTATCATCCCCTCGTGGTCGTCTCTTCTCCAACGTGAAGAGGTCGAGTCCGTTGAATAGGTCTTCATGTAACTGAGCCTTCAACGATGGTATCATTTTTACAGGGCGTCGCTGCACTCTCCTCAATCATTCAATGTCCTTGTGATTAGGAGAAAAGAAAATAAGGGGTTGGAGACGGAGATAGATTGCTAGGATTTTATGAAAGTTAGAGAGGCAAGAGGCGGCATGCGGAAAGGAAGGGTCACGAGGGGAAGGGTTTTCGAAGGGCAGAACGTTCTTGGGGACGTAACTAAGCAAGGCTCGAGAGATGTAAAAACACGTCAAGGACACGACAAGTGTGTGTGTGTGTGTGTGTGTGTGTGTGTGTGTGTGTGTGTGTGTGTGTGTGTGTGTGTGTGTGTGTGTGTGTTTAGAGATAACAAAACCTGGAAAGAAGAGAGAACAAAGGGACACACACACACACACACACACACACACACACACACACACACACACACACACACACACACACACACACACACCTGCGCCTCCATCGACCCACCACTATAACCACCACCACCACCACCACCACTCCACCTGTCCACCTCCACCACCAAGGATGCGGCAGCTGGGACTCAGGTGGCAATCACTCCCACCTGCCCGGTTTCCTTGACCTCCTCCCTTAACTCTCCTCCCTTAAAGTTTCTGCCTCTCACACTCCCTCCCTTCCACTTCCTCCCTTACACTTTCTGCCTCCTCACACTTCTCTCCTTACAGTTTCGTCTCCCGTACACGTCCCCCCCTTTAAAATTTCGCCTCCCGTACACTTCCCTCCCTTTAAAATTTCGCCTCCCTTCCACTTCCCTCCAGTTAAAATTTCGGCTCCCTTACACTTCCCTCCCTTTAAAATTTCGTCTCCTTACACCTCCCTTTAAAATTCTGGCTCCCTTACACTTCCCTCCCTTAAAATTCCTGCCTTACACTTCCTCCTTTAAAATTCTGCCTCCCTCACTTCCTCCTTTAAAATTTCGCCTACCTTACACTTCCCTCCCTTTAAAATTTCGCCTCCCTTACACTTCCCTCCCTTTAAAATTTCGCCTCCCTTACACTTCCCTCCCTAAAATGCCTCCTCACACCTCCCTCCCTTTAAATTGTTTCCCTTACACTTCCTCCCTTTAAAATTTCGCCTCCCTTACACTTCCTCCCTTTAAAATCTGCCTCCTCACACTTCCCTCCCTTTAAATTTCGCCTTACACTTCCCTCCTTAAAATTTCGCCTCCTTACACTTCCCTCCTTTAAAATTCCTGCCTCCCTTACACTTCCCTCCTTTAAAATTCTCGCCTCCCTTACACTTCCCTCCTTTAAAATTTCAGTCTCCTTACACTTCCCTCCCTTAAAATTTCATCTCCCCACACTTCCCTCCTTTTCAAATTCCTGTTTCCTTACACCTCCTCCTTCAAATTCTCATCTCCCTTACACTTCCCTCCTTTCAAATTTCTCCTTACACTTCCCTCCTTTCAAATTTCGTCTCCCTTACACTTCCCTCCTTTCAAATTCTGTCTCCTACACTTCCCTCCCTTTCAAATTTCGTCTCCCTTACACTTCCCTCCCTTTCAAATTTCGTCTCCCTTACACTTCCCTCCCTTTCAAATTTCGTCTCCCTTACACTTCCCTACCCTTTAAAATTTCGCCTCCCTTACACTTCCCTCCCTTTAAAATTTCGTCTCCCTTACACTTCCCTCCCTTACAAATTTCTGTCTCCTTACACTTCCCTCCCTTTCAAATTTCGTCTCCATACACTCCCTCCCTTTCAAATTTCGTCTCCTCACACTTCCCTCCTTTCAAATTTCGTCTCCCTTACACTTCCTCCTCAAATTTCTGTCTCCTTACACTTCCCTACCCTTAAAATTTCGTTTCCCTTACACTTCCCTCCCTTTAAAATTTCGTTTCCCTTACACTTCCCTCCCTTTCAAATTTCGTTTCCCTTACACTTCCCTCCCTTTCAAATTTCGTCTCCCTTACACTTCCCTACCCTTTAAAATTTCGCCTCCCTTACACTTCCCTCCCTTTAAAATTTCGTTTCCCTTACACTTCCCTCCCTTTCAAATTTCGTTTCCCTTACACTTCCCTCCCTTTCAAATTTCGCCTCCCTTACACTTCCCTACCCTTTAAAATTTCGCCTCCCTTATTCCTTCCCTTACAATTTCGTCTCCTCCCTCACCCACACCTTTCCCCTTCCTTACCCTCATCCACGGTAGTTTTTTCCCTTTCATTATTTCTTTTTTCTTTGTTCCACGTCTTCCTCCCTCACTCGTAAGTTTTCTCCCTTGCATCAAGTTTCCCTCCGTCTCGCTTACTTTCCCATTTCGTTTTATTTTTACCTTTTTCTCCCTTTGTCTTGTAAACTTTATCTTCCTCGTAGTTCTCTCCTTTATTATTGTAGCTTCACTCCTTATCCTATTGTGTCTACCTGTATCTTTTTCTGTCATTCGTACTGTAAGTGTGGATTCCTTATGACCTTCTTCCTTACTTTTTTGTTATTTATTATTGTAGCTTCACTCCTTTTCCTATTGTTTCTACCTGTATCTTTTTTGTAATTCGTAGTGTAAGATTGTGGATTCCTTTGCGGCCTTCTTCCTTATCTAAAGCGCCTACGTGTGTCACCAAAGTTTCAGGTTCATATTGTAAGCTCCTCGATCCTTTTGTAGCCTCCTTTTTTTAATCCCAGTGCTTCTTCGTGTATTCTATAATTTTTCATGCATATTGTAGGTTCCTAAATCCCTCTTGAGCCTCCTACCTAATTATAGTGAGTCTTCGTGTATTCTCTAGTTTTTCATTCCTACTATTGGTTCTCGATCCTTCCGTAGACTCCTTCTTAATCCTATTGTTTCCTCGTGTGTCGTGTTGTTTTCATTGGTACATTAGGTTTATAAATTCATTAGTAGGTTCTCGATCCTTCCGTAGACTCCTTCCTAATCCCATTGCTTCCTCGTGTGTCGTGTTGTTTTCATTGGTACATTAGGTTTATAAATTCATTAGTAGGTTCTCAATCCTTCCGTAGCCTCCTTCCTAATCCTATTGCTTCCTCGTGTGTCGTGTTGTTTTCATTGGTACATTAGGTTTATAAATTCATTAGTATATAGCTTCTGATCCCCGCCCCGCACCTCGAAGCTTCTTTACTTGTTGTGTATTTTCCTCCTATGTATTTAGCTTTTCACAGCAGTCAGCTTCTTTTCTCTCAGTGTAAGCTTTTGCCTCCTACTGATTCCTCTGTTCACACTGTAACCACTCCCATCACCGCATAGGGCTTTCCATCATGCACCACCCTCCATGCCCTTTAACTTGCCCCTCACTATGTAACCTGGAGCGTCCCTTTAATTTTTTGCACACACACAGTACGTTCCTCTCTCACCCATTTGTTATGAACAGTCGTGATATTTTTTATACATATTATCAGGCTCACACACACACACACACACACACACACACACACACACACACACACACACACACACACACACACACACACACACACACACACACACACACACACACACACACACACACAAACACACATGCACACCCACCCACACTCAACGTTTAAGGAAAAGTTGGACAAATACAGATACGGAGACGGGACCACACGAGAGTAATCACAGTCCCTGAAAATCTACAACTATGTAAATACAACTATGTAAATACACACACACACACACACACACACACACACACACACACACAGACACACATGCACACAGGACTCCGGCATAATCTAAAACTGCACCGCAAACCTCGAATGAATGGACCAAAATATATTATAACCCTGAGGCAAAATGTTTTGTAAAATGCTTTCCGTCTCTCATGATAAAAGCTTCGTGTTCTGAACGATATTTCTGTGCCGCGCGGTTTTTATTCACGATATTTATGCAAGAAAACAAATAAACAACGAGTAGAGAAAACTTTTGAACGCATGCAAATATGGAGCCGATTTTTTAGTTCAAATATTAGACAAGGAGCAAAATAATGACAAATGAGGATATAAAATACTTGCATTATATTGTTGTGTGGAGGATAGTGACAAAAGTTCGCGCAATGCAAGCTTCTCTGAAATTAAATAATCCTGTTACAGAAGAGTAGGAGGGCGATGTGCTATACACGATTACGGAAAGCAAGAATAACCGTTCAGTGCTGTCTTTACGGGGCACACGCACCGGCTCCGCCGCACTTCGTTTGGGTCCCTTTATTATTTATTTTTTCTTTGGTCCATACGTGTTCCCTCCCTCACTGCAAGTTTTCTCCCTGGCATTAAGTTTCCCTCCGTCTCACTAAGTTTCCCATTTCGTTTTATTTTAACTTTTTCTTCCTTTGTCTTGTAAAATTTATCTTCCTTGTAATTATATCCATTATTGTAGCTTCACCCTTTTCCTATTGTGTCTATCTGTATCTTTTTTGTAATTCGTACTGTAAGTAAGTGGTGGGGGGGCAAGGTCAGATGTAAATGGGGAGGTCAAGGATGGTAAGCGACAGAATGGCGCTCCACGATTACAGAGCACGCTCACACATCACGCCCAGCTTTCCCTTCTGTCTCATAGGGGAGTGGGGGCATGGACAGGAAGTGATGGGGAGTGGGGATTACGGATCGCAGTAAGTGACAGAATGGCTGCTCCACACACTCCACATTACGCTCCTGTTACCACACTTCTTCGTTTGGAGAGGATGCGAGGTCAGGAATGATGAGGAGGGAAAAGGACGGTGGAGGCGACAGATTAAAGGCCCACTCTTAGCGAGACATCGCTTTCCCACATCAAGCTCAGGACTTCTTTCTCTTCGTTTGGAGTGAGGGCAAGGTCGTTAATAATGATGGGGAGGGGAAAGGAAGAGCATTACAGAGGCGACAGATTAGCGCCCCTCTTACAGGCATCGCCCACATACGCTCAACACTTCTTTCCTTGGTGTGGACTGAGAGGGTGGGGCCAGGAGTGATGGGGAGGGTGATGAGGAGACGGTAGGAGGTGACAGAAGGACACCAAGACTCCAGGTTCTCTCGAGTTTCAGGAGGAGCATTGCACGGCGGAGAAATATTCTGGGGAAAAGGTGAGATTCGTCTGCGTCGAGTCACCTACGGCTTGAGAGGATTATCGGACCCCCTTTTCCCCTCCAGGACAGGTGGTGTAGGGGTTGGGATAGTTCACGTAACAGTGGGGTTATCGTGTTTGTGTGGAGGGAGGAGTGGGAGGTGGTATTGTGATGACAAGCCTGAGCCAGAGGAGGAGGGGTGGAGGGAGGACAGTGGCACGGGTGGTGGAGGGGCCCACTGGAGGGAGGGGGGACGTCCCCTCAGGTGTGGCGTCTCTTACCTGGTCAACATCACACCCCTGGCTCTCCTGGCCGAGGTACGATAAATATATTTTATCCCATTACGGGTCTTGGTATACTGTATTGATGAAACCATCAGTTATGTGAACGTTTTCTTGATATGTAACACTCCAGAGCATAACACACAACAATAACAAAACAATAAAGTTTTCATTTGCATCCCCTGTAAAGCAAAATACGTGCGCAATCTGTAAAATTAATGTTTAATTTTTTTTGTCAATGAATACTTTCTTATCAGAAAGTTAAAAAGATGGTCGGAGCCCCAGTGGTTCCAGCCACACCCAAGGACCTCATTCCAGCAAAGCAAACACGGTGTTTAGAGAGTCCCATGCCAGGTAAGAAAAGCCTCATCTGGCACCCTACCTAGCTCTAGCAACCCCCACCTGGCGACCTTGGAGGCGGCATGGCGCCCAAACACAGACGAGGGGGAGCTGACGCGCCCTGCACCGCTGTTCACAGGCTTCCTGGGACGCCCTCCACACAGCCCAGCGAGAGGCCCTGCCGCAGGAGGAGAAGGGGAGGAGGGAGAGTGTGGCATGAGTCCGGGAAGGCAGGTGAGGGATGTAGTGAGGGAAGAGCTGTGAGGGGCGAGGCTGGAGAGGAAGCTGAGGACATTTTTAGCAGCGAGGAATGTGTGCGTTGTGGCATTTCCTGGTAGCGGTTCCGGTACACGAACTTATTTTTGCACGTGCGCTCAGGAGATGGTGGGGTGGATAGCGGCAGTAGAAGTAGACGCCTGAAGCCAAAGCTCTGGTGTGTCTGAGGTGCGGCGAGGCTGTGTGCCACATGTGGGTGCCACGCGACGGTGTGTTGTGTATATACCAGTGTGGTGAGTGGAAACTGCGTGTGTGTGGTGAGTGTGGTGGGTGTTTTGTTGAGTGTTGAGGACTGGAGCCACCACCACGACGCAAGCCAAGGCAAGGCATTACATTTGTGCATAGTTTCTCACTGTTGTTCTCTCCATCGTCATCAGGAGAGGCGACAAGTCCCTTTGGCTCTAATTAACGTAATAGTGAACTTGTTATTCTGTGTGTAAGTGCTACAAAAGTTATCTTTAATCAGCATTTCAATGGGAAATAAATAACCTCGTCGATATCCAGCCACGCCATAATTTGACAACTACGCCTTGCCCGCCGCGTGGTCAATAATTTAATGATGCACTCAACCAGCGGCCGCCATTTTCCGAGGAAGCCGCATTAATAACATGTGCATGATGACAGTGTTCCTTCCTGCGTGCCTGCTGGTGGGTGAGGCCTCTACTCCCTCCCGTAGGCCGTGGCGACTCTTCAGCTGCTGAGGAGGCGGGCGGAGGGACGAGGAAGGCGGACACGATGTCAGACTCAGAGAGGAGGAGACGGTGGAGCGGCAGGTGAAGATGGTGCTGGTGTGGGGCGCCGCAGGTGGGTAAGACCTCCATAGCCCCTCCGTGCAGCTGCCACCCAGGACACCACAGCAAGCATCGCCAGGTGAGTGCACGGCCCCGTCAGTGTGTTGTGAGAAGCGCTGATTTTAAGCGAGTTACTCCGTGGGAACCGTTTTCTGTCTCAACATTTTACTCATTTTCTGCCGCGCCAGGCTGGGCGTCCATGGGGTGGACTTTATCTGAAGAGACTTGTGCTGGGCAACGAGCGCAACGTGAACGTGCAGGTGTGGGACGTGGCGGGTCAGCCCTCACCGGCAAGATGACCGACAAGGTACTGAGCGCTGGGCACGAGGGGCAGCCCAAACAACACTCAGGCGATACTGAACCACAGTGTGAAGATATTAGTAAATCAGTCAGGTACACTCACGTCACATCTAACCCTACATAACCCACTCCTCTCCACATCCTTTCCGCCAGTACCTGTACGGCGCCCACGCCATCCTCTTCGTGTATGACGTCACCTCCACCTCCAGCCTGGAGACCCTCCAGTCATGGGTGACCACCGTCCGCAAGGCGCGCTTCTCCTGCGCCCAGGAGCGGCCGCCCATCCAGACCCTGGTGGCCAACAAGGCCGACCTGGAGCACGCCCGGCAGGTGAGCGGCGGCCCTTGTTGCCGCTTATCACACATTAATAGTGGGGCCGAGGCGGGCAATTAGGCTCAAACAGCGCCAGCACCACACGAAAATGTTCCAGTATCCGCATTTCAATTAAACCAGACCCCAATGTAAACATCAATACTGTGTTCCACACCTCGCTGCTGCTGCCGCCCCGCACCACACAGCTCTGAGTCTCTGCCTCCCTTCCCCTCAGGTGAAAAGTGACCGCCACCACAGGTTCGCCTCGGAGCACGGCTTGACCTCCTTCGTGGTGTCGGCCAAAACTGGCGAGGGCGTGGCGCTCATTCCAGAAGGTGAGGACAGGCTCGGTAATGTTGTATAAAATGCCCGTTTTGTCTTTACTTGTTATCGTATATAGCCTTTCTCCTGCCTCTCCTTCACACGTGGCCCTTATAACGCTTCTTTACACACACCGCTCACCGTTCATCCTCTTCTCACATTCGTTTATGCTGCAGATCGCGGCGGAGCTTTCTCGGGGTAAGGCTGGCAGCAAGGCGGAGCAGGAGCAGCAGCAGCCTGTGGTCACGGCAGAGATCGTCACTTTTCAAGAGACGTCGCTCCCCAAGGTGCCCGCCACGGCCTCCACCAGTTCCTCCACCGTCTGCAGCGTCAAGTAGCGGCGGTCGGCTGGCCAGTTATCTGAGGAGTGGCGGCACAGACCTTGGAAGATGCAAGGCACTTCCCTTGCTGGAACCACGGCGCTGTGGTGTCGCGTGTGCTGTTATAATGCTGGGCCAGACTTCGACAGTATATTGACTTTTCTGCCTCTTGTCAAAAGCTCGTGTTTCAAGGGCTGGTAGATGAGCAGCAGTTGTCCTCTCCTCGCAGTGTCCGAACTCATCTGATCAACAGCAAAGCAACTGTTGTGACACTGTACTGAGGAAAATTCTGGCCGTGAACGTGGTGTGTCTGCTACATCAGTTGATGCCAAAGTGTATGTCTTCAAACAAAAACAAGACAAAGCCACATTCTACACCAACCTGAACTGTTTCCCGGCGCATCGGGGCTGCAGCACCAAATAGTGGCGCAGCGGCGGGGTAATATGTCTTTGAGGGCTGACCCGGGCGGGGCGAGGGCGTGTTGGGTCACCGAAGTGTGATGATGACGAGCAAATCAGTTATAAACAACATAACTTATTTCCTTTACAGTTCAGAGCAAGGCAAGGAGATTGATAGGACAACACGTCTAAGCAACTACCCTCGTGCTGTCCAGAGCCTCACAGTCACTTCCTTTCTGTCTGCCACTCAAGAAAATCTCAAAGTGGAGGCTTGAATTATTTTCCGTCTTGCTAATACAGGATCAAAATGAAGTGTTCTGCACCGCCTCATGAAGTTAGGTCACCCATCGGCGTCGCACGTGTCATGGCAACTCACACTCACAAAATAATAATACCGAAACTTGTAAAATACTACGTAACATCAGTTTCCATTTTTACATCAGCCTCTTTCTGTCACGAATTTCTGTATTAGTTTTACTATGACTACAGAATTTGAATTCATTATTCCTTTTCTGAACTTAGAGGCGGATTTTAATGTCGTTACTGTTACTTTTTTACTGTCAGTGACTTATTAATTGAGTGACTACTCCAGCGTCTCAATTACTCTGTGAAGGTAAATACATATACGTTTCACTGAAATACTTTCCCGCAGCGCGATATCTCATAACTGAAATTTTGGCGCATCACTAACCTTAACTTTCACTATTTTTTTTTACCACTGCATTTTGTACATTTTTGTTTTCACGGTATAACCTTATCAGACTCATTTAGATGCAAAAAATGACTTCTACAAACGGTTACTTCGATGTGAAAATCTTCCATTAACATCCCTCGGCAGTCATCAGGGAAGACATTGCCGCCAGCACCTCGTTGAGCTGCCCCGCCGGACGAGGCGAGGCTGGCGGCGCGGGCGGCGGTCCGTCATGGGGTGACATGGCTCATCATTCTCTTCAGAAGCTCTTTCACCGCCATAAGATTTCTTGATTCATCTGACGTCTTGAACAAGGGAGAGTCTCGTCTAGACGCAGCCGTCGTCCCGTGTTGTCAGCAAATCATGATGAGTTACATCCCGCATACACTTGGCGTTGACCGTGCCTCGCCTCGCCCCGCCCAGCCCGCCCAGCCGTCCACACCAGGAACGCGTCCGTCCCTCAGCGCCGCCTGGGGCCACCTCCCTCACACGCCGAGCAAGACTGGCTCCCATGGCACTCATGGCCACACTTGAGAGGGCATGCAGGCGGAGGACATGAGGAGAAAAAAAAGAGAATAAAAAATAACCATTCTATACACAGCGCATTATGTTCAACAGCAACCAAGTGATGAAATTCAGTCTGGGTCGTTGCTAACTTTCTTCCTGGTCGTAATTCTCAAACCCCTGGGCGAGGCATTATGCTCCTGACACACACACACACACACACACACACACACACACACACACAGCGAGCTCCATAGTCCAGTGGTTACAAGTGTGAGACCCCGGGTTCAGTTCCCATTCGGCAGTGAATGGGCACTGTCTGTGTTGTGGGTGGTGTTGTAAGGTTTCAGACATTCCATCAGATCCGTCTCCTGAGTTCCAAGCTCATTCAGAGAGGGTATTGGCTGACGATTGCGAGTCAGGCGTGTGATCAAACCATGGTGAATCACACACACACACACACACACACACACACACACAAACTGGGCCTGAGCCGCCCCTCGCCGTCTGCTGCACGGCGTGGCCGGCGCCTCTGAGCCTCCCTCTGTTTATGTTTCCCCGCCGTCAACCTCAACACGGCGAGCCACAAGTCTCCTCCATGACCTGCGTAAATTTTTTGAATGTTCCATCACTGTTTCCATTCGCCGAGCCTCGCCACGTGTGTCCCACGAGGGGCGTTTCTCCTTTCTTAGCAGCAGTAATCAAACAGTAGGCTAAGGAGGTCACCAGCTTTACTGCCTTACAGAACAGCGAATGCCAGTATATATTTTGGAAAATATTATAGTAGAGTCTATAACAGTACTGACACCGCTCATCAAGCACAGCCTCTCCACAAACAATCATTCCCGGATCTACAACAACATGTAATGGCTGAAACGGTGTTGTCAGGAAATTAATAAAAAAATACTATGATGTTTTTTTCATTTTTTCCATAAGCTGACGGCTACTTTTTTGGGGTAATAGGAAAATGCTCAGTACCGGAGTAAGGGATCGGTGTCTCATTTTCGTAATCAAACGGTGATGTCACCTGACACTTGTTGAGGCAGCGACGATGACGATGGTAGGTGAGCAGCAGGGGTGAGGGTGGCAGGGAGACACATGGTGGGGTGATGGGCGGTAGGGAGACGGTAGCAGGTGGATGGTGGCAGGGGGGGGCGGATGAGCTTAGGGAACCCGGAGACAGTGGTGGGTGATAGGGTGAGAGGGGGACAGAGTGAGTGATGGCAAGGGAAGGTGTGGAGCCAGAGGTTACTGTATGGGTCAAGGCAGTGGTAGGTGGGTGGTGAGCTGCAACTGTTGTGTGGTGGTGGCAGCGAGTTTGTGGTGATGGTGTTTGAGTGGCAATGTTGGGAGTAGCAGGTGACGGCAGAAAAAGGGCAGTAATGGGTGGCAGCGGGAGTATAGATGGTGATGTGGTGAGGGCCATGTAGTGGGTGGTGACGGTGAAAGGTGATGCGAGACGGAGGGTAAGTGACTGGGTGTAGTAACGGCAGGCAGGTGGCGGCGGCGGTGGCGGTGGTTGTGTCTGAGAAAGTGTGAGTCACCAGAAATACACCCAGCAGGAGGCCGCGGCTCATGACTGCCTGACTGCCTGACTCAGGGACCAGTCTGGCGGGCTGTCTCACTCAAGGACCAAAGAGGGATGATGGATTTATTTTGCAATAAACAATAAGTTGGTTTTGCTGATTGTCTGCATGCCTTTACTCTATGGACAACGCTCGAACAGGTATTGCTGACCTAACTCTTCCACGTGTCCTAAGGGATGGTATTAATATGTTGAACGGTTATTTGACATCCTTCAGGGATGCCACAGCCACATGCAGTGACTTACTGAGTGGCTGACGATGTACAACAGAGTAAAGAGTAAAGGCTGAGTATGTTTTGTGTGCAGCACACACACACACACACACACACACACACACACACACACACACACACACAATATAGACATACCTGTTTGTCTGCAGTCTTTGGATGCATGTTTTGATGTATTTGCTATCTGATACCAGTAAACTATACTATTTTAGGAGAGCGATGTCTGCAACAACTAACTCCGCCGCAGAGGTTCCCATGCCCGACCAGATGGAGACGCCCCTGACATTGCGCCGCCCTCCCCGCCCCCTGCACACACACAACAGCTGAAAGACACATCATTACACCTTAATGACACCCACAGCACCAAGTAGGAGAAATGTTTCAAAGTACAAACTAAAATTTCAAAGAAAACCGCGTGTTTGTTTCCCTTAGTTATTAGTTTTAGATTTCTTCTAATTTTACTGGCGTGCGATCAAAGCCAATAGTGAACACAGAAAACCTAAGACATATTCTCTACGTGGAACCCCTCAGCGACATCCCTCCCTGCTCACCCTCCTCCTCGACTCATTTTTATTATTATTATTATTATTATTATTATTATTATTATTATTATTATTATTATTATTATTATTATTATTATTATTATTATTATTATTATTATGAGACGAAAGAGGTATAGAAAGGGAGGAGTGCGGACACTATACGCTGCTTGTCCAGTAGCCCCCAAACACCTGAGACGCCGAGAAAGGGAAAATGAGAGTGAAAGAAATGAGAAAGAAGAAGAAAGAGGGCGAGGAGATTGCGGTGAAGCAAAAAGATCAAGAAATAGAACGAAGGACATGGTTTGTCGTTTGTCACCCACCAGGAAGGGGGACTGGACTCCCAGGAGGGCTGCACGGCTGTGGCTGTGAAGTGTGAACCCGAATCCACACTCTAGAACTAGACCTCGATGACCGTTGGCTAGCAAGCTCATCCTGCTGGGCGTCTATAGTCACCCCACTATTGGATAGCCCAGTGGGGGAACCGGTTTATTCGCCGGCAGTCCGACCATGCAACAGGCAGTACTGGATTACATGGTACCAGTAGTAGTGGTTGAAAACACTAGCCTGACAAACAAGGCAACGAGGCAACTCTACCGCTCAAGCATAAGCATAAACAGACGAAAGCAACTCACTCGCTGGCAGCTTCGCTTCGTCACGTGCATGCAAAATGTCCAGCACGGTTGTGAATTATTATTACCGATTCTATTTTTTCTTCCGAGGATCCCAGTGTTAGCATGGCCACCTCCTGCACAGCCTCCCACACCGCCGCCGGGGAGGGGAGGGAGGGAAGTGAAGGGGTAGTAAGGAGGGATGAATATAGAAAAGGAGGATTAGAGAGAGAGAGAGAGAGAGAGAGAGAGAGAGAGAGAGAGAGAGAGAGAGAGAGAGAGAGAGAGAGAGAGAGAGAATGAGTCACGTGCTGTACGGCATGCAGTGATGAATGCGCCGCCGGTCAAGTGTCAGCGGATCTCCTGTTGGGTCATGGTACCGTGTGACCCGCCGAGACGTGCTGGGCGAGGCAAGGCCGGGACTGCATGGTTCAGGACTCAGGAGGAGGAGGCGGAGGGAGGAGGAGGAAGATGAGTTGACAAGGAGGGGATAAATGTGAGAGGAGGGAGGGGGGACGAGGGGAAGGTGGAAGACTGCATCGCCTGTCGTGTGGCGGCGAGGGTGAGGGTAAGAGTGAGGAAGAGAAGTTAGTCTGGTCCGGAGTGAGGGTGAAGCGCCCCTGGCTGGGAGGCGCGGCAGCTGTCACTGCCCATCACGGGTCAAGTGTTGGGCGACGCGGCCTTCACGTCATGGCGTGCCGGCAGGGCGCGGCGCTGCGGCCCTTCACGCGGGCTGCCGGGGGGGGCGATTCTGCTGTCATTCTTGATCCGCCTCCATTCCACCCTTCGTCGTCACCACATAGCACTCGGCTCCTGCACCTCCACCTCTACCCCCGCCCAGCCGTGGTGTGGTGGCTGTGGTGTGGCAGGGCTGTGCTGCTGTTGTTCTTTCGCCCCCGCAACCAGAGGTCAACCCGCAAGTTAGATGAGACTGTTAACGGTGAATATTAATTTTTATTGGTTGTTTTCAGTGTTAGTCAATGAATGTATGTATGAATGCATATATGTATCTATGTATGAATGAATGTAATATGTATGTATGTGTGCATCAGAGCTGGGCATCACTAACGAATTTGAACTTCCGCTATCACAAATTCGCAAACTTATTCCATAACTTTCGCAATCGCAATTCCGCAAATTTCGAGATTTAGTTTAAATCGCAATCGCAAATCCGCCATCGCAAATAGCTACACAACATTTGCAGTCTTCCGCCACAAAACTTGACACCGCAAACGCAAACCGCAAATAAAAATTATATTATCAATAGCTCTCGAATCTCTTTTCACTCTCTATGAGATGTAATGCTGTAGCTAGGCATGGATCATACATACGCTACTGCTACTTCAAGTATGGGCGAGTTGTAATCATACTAATTAATTTGTAATAATCTAATAAGCATCTAATATAAACTTATGTTTAATGAAAAGGACCAAAGGAAGTTCATCAGTGTGACAGTCACAACTATTTCCATATTCATATGCCCTATCTCCTTCAAAATACTTATTATGATGTTTACAATAAGATCCCCTGAGAGGTTTATGTGAATATGCTTTTTGTAAAAAATGGAAAAGGCAACATCTAAAAAAGTTTTGAAGTTAATTAGTTTTTATTTTAATATTTGAAGTATCTATCAGATTGAAGCTGCCCGGGCTGAACCGGGCTGGCACCTCCACGTGTTAGCGGAGGTTAGCGGAAGTAATACCGCAAACGCTAATCAGCAAATTAGCGACCTTTTTGTCGCAAACGCAAATCCGCAAATGAAATGGAACTTCAGCTATTGCGGATTTGCGGAGTTGCTGACTAATTAGAGGAAGTGTCCAGCACTGGTGTGCATATACATATATACAAGTATGTACGCATGCAGATTTGTACAATAACGACACAGCGACACCAACATCAAATCCAACACCATCATCATCAACCTAAAACATCACATATGGATTTCCTAACACCACCAACACAAACACCATCTTCATCATCATCATCAACAAAAACATCTTCATCAACATAAAAACATTCCATATGGATTTCTTTTCAGGGAGACACAACAACAACGTCAGGCCAAATTTATATGGGCGTGCCCTGAACCTCAGCAGCCTTGACTCGTACGAGCTTGCTGATAAGACGGCGCAACTCAGGTAAGAATTCTGGCGTATCTCAAGGCAACCTTTGGGGCGGGACGGCGGTAAGGTGTTCTTGCGTGTTATGCGCGTTAATTTATGTAAAATGTACTTGTGAAAGAAAAAACTGTACAGTCGCGATATGAAGTGATGTCGCCACTCATAATGTTTCGTACGGGAGCATTTGAAGGTAACGGAAGTGATGTGTATTTATTGTTTATGTTATAATGTTCCCTTTTAATGATAATCTGTAATACGTTGTGATGTAAAACACGGTAAAATAACATAGTAGTACCTGAATTACAATTATACATTCATTTGTTTAAAAAATGCGACTGCGAATTGTTATGTGTTGTCTTCAGTACTTCGAAGACAACTTGAAGTGACTTAGTTTCACGTCGTGTGCTTATCTTTGCAAAACTGTTGTTATACGTCGTTAAGATTTAGGTAATATATATATATATATATATATATATATATATATATATATATATATATATATATATATATATATTTTATATATATATATATATATATATATATATATATATATATATATATATATATATATAATATATATATATATATATTTTTTTTTTTTTTCTAGGTCATTCCATGAACTGTCTTCTGCAGTTATTAATACACACGCAATATTGCATGACACGAAGCGAATGGACAAGTTACATGGGTATTACTTGCATTTTATTGATTAAGAAACGATCAAATAATAAGGTTTCACATTAAACACCTTTTATTCACTATGATGGCGCTTCTTATCATAAGCATGGACACTGAAATATATACTAGTAACATTGCTGAGTTACGATGATGAATGAAGAATGCCTCATAGGTAGTTGAAGCGCCAGATCTGAACTATCAAAAATTAGCCTAATGTTTGGGCAACGCTGCGATTAGCCTACCCACTGTAATCACGATCACCACCTCCATTTCAAAGCCATATATTCTATTTCCCCACCGTCCTCGATTATTCTATGGCACCTTATAAGCTGTGACATGTTCCGTTGATCACCTCCAAGCATTAGGGAAGTCAACATGAAGCTTTCGTGGTCATCGATATATAGACCAAGAAAGGGCATTGATGTTGTTGATCGGCGGCAAAGAGTGAGCTGGAGTTACAAAACATGGCGACTATTCTTGAAGCTATTATTCTTATTTTTCCATCTCCGACTATCCTCGGTAGTTATAGGTCAGGGCATTTTCCTTGATCAATACTATGCATTAGAAGTCCATTGAAAGCTTTTTGTTATCGTTATGTTGACCACGAGAAAGGCAAAGAGTGACTCAGGGCTGAATATTAGGTATAGTAAAATGGTGCGCGGGCGATGACGTCATCATCAAACGAGCGTGTAAACTGAATAAATTACGCCATCCTAGTTTAGGATATCGACTCAATTCATGGCATGTCCTATATATTGTGCATATGTTAGATTTATTGTTGTCAACAATGATCATGAAAAGATAATTTTACTCTTCTGTTTGAGTAATATGTCAGATATTTTGATTTCATTTGACTTGTTCCTTTTTGCATGAATCGAAAACATTTCGTGTCAAAAATATTTCGGACAACTCTTCGTAAGACATCATTGAATATTTCCTTTTCTATTTTTTTTCTAGCTTGTAAAATATATTTATTTAAGTTAAGTGATGATGATAATAGTAAAATGTCAATGGTACTCTTGAAAAAAATATATAAATAGCACTTGCGTGATCGAAAATAAAACGTAACACGGCAACATCACTTCATATCGCGACCAGTACATCCGTATATATTTGAACAAAGTCAACTTTGCTGGGTAATGTCCCTTACACGCTTCTTTTGGTCCAAATTGAATACAGTGTCGTGGGTAATGTGTATCCGTAAAGGACTACCTACAAGCGACCCATCTCCTTTTCTTACGCACAGACGCAACGTCTCTGATTCATCTAACATCTTGCCAACCAAGCATCCGCCTTAGATACAAAAGCCTGCAACCATCCACATTACCAGCAGACACACTGTCTGCCTGTTGCTCTTCGATGTTCTTCTTCTTTGTTCTTTTGCTGATCAACCTTGAGATGGCTGATGAACATTAGACAGATATAAGTAGATAGATAAATAGATTGGATAGATATACTTATAGATAAATATAGCCAATGCTTTTTTCTTTAGTAAGATTCCAATTCCAAAACAAATGAAGCACATTACACACACACACACACAATTATCATCATCACACATCATCACACACACACACACACATTACTTAAGACATCAATGCACTGCCGCCCCTACTCCCTGCCACCTTGTTCCTCCGCCCGTCGTGAGTCACAGCACAAAATGTACTTCCACGGGTCAGCAGGACGTAGTCTTCTGCCTCGTCCCATACTGCCAGGCGGTGGCGTGACCCTCCATCAGCCGTGTGAGCATTAAGAGCCAATGGCCAACGCCTTCATAATCTCAGTTTCTGTGCCGCCACATACCTGCAGGCATCGTAGGTTTGGCCGGGCGATCGAGAGGCAACGGTTCTTTATCGTTTGACACATACGTTTATATTTTTTGTGAAAAGAATTTACGTACCCGCTTCCCGTGTGTTTATTTTTTCATATATTATATAAAAAGTCCAGTGAATGTTAACATGAGTCCAACCTGTGGTTGCGGCAGAATGCACGCTGGGTGTCGCGGGAGCCAGGGCCCGAGCCAAGGTTACGCCCTCCTGAGCGGCCTTGCGCTAAGTGCGAGGTTCACGCACCCCAGTGAACTAACGTGCTTCATTCTTCTGCCGATGACCACCGCTGCCGTTTTTCATTACGTCAGGGCTCGCAACGCCCTCTCAGGTTCACATGAGGGGAGAGTTATTGAGTGTGCAAGGAGTATCGAGCAGAGGGCCATAAACTCAACTGCGGAGAG
>NC_066571.1:2482903-2490403 GCF_024679095.1 Eriocheir sinensis
GTCGGCGTCGCGGGTGGTTTTAAGTAGTGACCTGGGTTCTCAGGCAGACCCGTTGCTGCCGGACCAGAGGAGAAGCGATGCCTGCATCTCATCCAGCAGGCGATCACACTGCTTGGTTGCTGTTTTCATCCGCCAGTTTCATAACTCGTGAAAGCTTCCATGCCCTTGGTCCATCCTCCTGCCAATGAATACTACCGGGGTAATAAGGAGCCTGTCCACATCTTCTGTAATTCTTTTTTCTTCAGGTCGTTCTTCTTGTTCGTTTCTTCTGTGGGCATCAAGGGTCAGGTCTCCTGCACGGGCCGCGATCAAAAAGATTCAGCGCCAAAATATGCCTTTTATCCATGAGTCCAAAATCCTCATTATCCACTGTGCTTCGTTCGAAACACATTAGCGGCGTCTGGCGAGGTGTTCGCCTTGCAGAGGGAGCATGGGTTCCACAGTCATTGCCGTGGCAGACTTTTCGCATCTGAGCTGTTACGTCTTCATTTACCGCGTCTCAAGTAGACGAAACCTCCCTAGTATGTCATGGTACGATTTTTGGTTGAAGGTGGAGCCGTTATTACGCTGTTTAAATTATCCACTAATTACTACTACTACTACTGTTAATAATTAATACCGGCAGACTACATTACTGATATAAGTATTCACTACTACTACAACAACAACAACGACAACCACTATTGTTAATTACTAATACTACTACTACTAATAATACCACTACTGCTACTACCACTAATGATCATAATAATAATAATAATAATAATAATACACACACAATAATAATAATAATAATACAATAATAATAATAATAATAGTAATCATAATCATATCATTGACAATAATAATAGAGCGAAACACAAAAGTTAAAAAAGGGAAAATGTCCCAATCCTCCTTCACGAGATAATGATTTAGTAGATACTATATTTGGGAAGGCTATGGACCAGCAGAAAACAACAACGAAATCGAAGAGAACGGTTTTAGTCTTCAGGAAAAAGAACAGTATTGTTTATTTCGAATTATGTTAAAAGATAAGACGCTTGCAAATTATCCGACGTTATCGATATCGCTAATTTGATTAGAGGAATCAAAATAACCTGGAGTAACTCATGACAATTTCTTACTTATTCAGTCTCCTCAGAGATGTGGGTCCAAAGGCAACCATTTCTGGTCCACATTCTGTATTCTTTCTTCATATGCTCTGTTCTTCTCTTGTTCGTTTTCTTCACATGGAAGCTGCATCAAGGGTCGATTCTCCGTGGCAATGGGCCATGGGATCAAAGATCACTTATGTCAAAATATACCCTTTGTCCACGAGTCCAAAATCCTCTCTGGCGCTAACATCCACTCATGCTTCGTTCGAAACGATGGCAGGGGCACGTCTGGCGAGAGTGTTCGCCTTGCAGAGGAGCAACATGGTTCCCACAGTCACGTCGTGGCGAACTTCTTTCAGCATCTGAGCTGTTGCAAATCTTACTTCATCATGTCTCATGCAGACGAAACCTCCTCTCTTTTGTATGTCATGGCATGATTTTGGTTGAAGGTGAGCCACAGTTACATGTTGGGAGCCCATCCACTACTACTACTACTGCATTACTACTACTACTACCGAGCCCTACTACTACTGATACAAGTACTACTACTACTACAACAACAACAACGACAACTACTACTACTACTACTACTACTACTTCTACTACTACTACTACTACTACTGCTACTACTACTAATGATCATAATAATAATAATAATAATAATAATAATAATAATAATAATAATAATAATAATAATAATAATAATAATAATAATAATAATAGTAATCATAATCATATTGACAATAATAGAGGCAGAAACACAAAGAGATTGCAAGGGAAAATGTCCTAATCCTTCACGGAGAGAGAGATACTGATTAGTAGACACTATATTTGGAAGGCTATGAATCAGTGAAAAACAACAACGAAATCGAGAGAAATTTGTCCAGTCTTCAGGAAAGAAATTTTACAAAAGATTGAACGTATTTTCAACCCGAATTATGTTAAAAGAATATAAGACGTTTGCAAATTATCCGACGTTATCGATGGTCACAATTTTGATTAGAGCATGAATCTCAAAATAATATCTGGAGTAACTCATGACAATTTCTTACTTATTCAGTCTCTCAGAGATGTGGGTCCAAAGGCAACCATTTCTCAACGAAATAAAATTCTGGCCTCAAGTTAGGAGAATGTGTTTACAAATAACCAAAGTAACACTATGGAAACATTCGTCGTGTTGATGCAGGTCAGGGACATAACCCGATCAACTCCCGGTCAACAAGGAAGGCCTCTAAGTATTTATTTTGTAAGCTTCCTCATTTCCATAACACTGTTGCCTTAATGGGAACTTACTAATAAAATTCTTATTTTATTTAAAAATAGTTTGAAGATATATAAAAGAAAGATGTGACAGAAGCTTCGAATTACCGACCTGTAGTGCGGCCGTCGTGCCTTATCAAGATCGTTGAGCTTTGTCTTAACCTTTATCTCAGAAGCATCCTTTGAATTTTACACATTGGACTTGTGTCAGGTTGTGTAGAAACGACATAAGGTAATAAAATGGACACTAGGAATCACTGGAATATTATTAATTTTTCTCTGCGATTTAAAATTAATGAATAAACAGGCAATTAAATTTGGAAATTATCGTCACGGTCGGAGCGGCTGCACCCTCCGATGTGACGTCACACGTCAGAAGTCCAGCTGGCCGCCCATGACAACAATGTTCGTGCAGATAAGATTTCTGTATAGGTATTGCCAGGCCATGACCTCAAGGTATACATGTCCCCAAAAAACTGAAAAGATGTCATGAGGACCGAAATATTTCAATGTTTTTTCCACATAGACAGATCAGACCTTAGAACGCCAGTCCTCTGTGGAGTACTTACAGGGTTGAGATTGGTTCTATTAACACCTTAAACTGGACACTAAACATTTTTTCTGAAAACTGTTGACAACGTCTAAAACACTCAAATTCAGCTTTAATAAGGCAAAATAGTGTCTCCTATGAAGCAGGAATCTATAAGGAGGTTAGTAGGTCAGGTTTGGTTAGGTCAATGTGGGTTTGGTTAGGGTAGTGTGGGTTTGGTGAGGGTAGTGTGGGTTTGGTTAGGGTAGTGTGGGTATGGTTAGGGTAGTGTGGGTATGGTTAGGGTAGTGTGGGTATGGTTAGGGTAGTGTGGGTTTGGTTAGGGTAGTGTGGGTTTGGTTAGGGTAGTGTGGGTTTGGTTAGGGTAGTGTGGGTTTGGTTAGGGTAGTGTGGGTTTGGTTAGGGTAGTGTGGGTTTGGTTAGGGTAGTGTGGGTTTGGTTAGGGTAGTGTGGGTTTGGTTAGGGTAGTGTGGGTTTGGTTAGGGTAGTGTGGGTATGGTTAGGGTAGTGTGGGTTTAGCTAGGGTAGTGTGGGTTTGGTTAGGGTAGTGTGGGTTTGGTTAGGGTAGTGTGGGTTTAGCTAGGGTAGTGTGGGTTTGGTTAGGGTAGTGTGGGTTTGGTTAGGGTAGTGTGGGTGGCTTTGGCTAGGGTAGTGTGGGTATGGTTGGGGTGGTTAGGGTATGGGTTAGGGTAGTGTGGGTTTAGCTAGGGTAGTGTGGGTTTAGCTAGGGTAGTGTGGGTTTGGTTAGGGTAGTGTGGGTATGGTTAGGGTAGTGTGGGTTTGGTGAGGGTAGTGTGGGTTTAGCTAGGGGTAATTAGGGTAGTGTGGGTTTGGTGAGGGTAGTGTGGGTTTGGTTAGGGTAGTGTGGGTTTAGCTAGGGTAGTGTGGGTTTGGTTAGGGTAGTGTGGGTTTAGCTAGGGTAGTGTGGGTTTGGTTAGGGTAGTGTGGGTTTGGTTAGGGTAGTGTGGGTTTTAGGTGAATTGAGGTGGGGGTTTAGCTAGGGTGTGTGGGTTTGGTTGGGGTGGTGTGGGTTTGGTAGGGTGGTGTGGGTTTAGCTAGGGTAGTGTGGGTTTGGTTAGGGTAGTGTGGGTTTGGTGAGGGTAGTGTGGGTTTGGTTAGGGTAGTGTGGGTTTAGCTAGGGTAGTGTGGGTTTGGTGAGGGTAGTGTGGGTTTGGTTAGGGTAGTGTGGGTTTAGCTAGGGTAGTGTGGGTTTAGCTAGGGTAGTGTGGGTTTGGTTAGGGTAGTGTGGGTTTAGCTAGGGTAGTGTGGGTTTGGTTAGGGTAGTGTGGGTTTGGTTAGGGTAGTGTGGGTTTAGCTAGGGTAGTGTGGGTTTGGTGAGGGTAGTGTGGGTTTGGTGAGGGGTGGTGTGGGTTTTAGCTAGGGTGGTGTGGGTTTAGCTGGGGTAGTGTGGGTTTAGTTGGGGTAGTGTGGGTTTAGCTAGGGTGGTGTGTGGGTTTAGCTAGGGTAGTGTGGGTTTGGTGAGGGTAGTGTGGGTTTGGTTAGGGTAGTGTGGGTTTGGTTAGGGTAGTGTGGGTTTGGTTAGGGTAGTGTGGGTTTGGTATGGGTGGTGTGGGTTTGGTGGGTGGTGTGGGTTGGTTAGGGTGATGTGGGTTTAATAGGGGTAGTGTGGGTTTTGTTAGGGTAGTGTGGGTTTGGTTAGGGTAGTGTGGGCATGGTTAGGGTAGTGTGGGTTTGGTTAGGGTGGTGTGGGTTTGGTGGGGGTAGTGTGGGTTTGGTTGGGGTAGTGTGGGTTTAGCTAGGGTAGTGTGGGTTTGGTTAGGGTAGTGTGGGTATGGTTAGGGTAGTGTGGGTTTGGTTAGGGTAGTGTGGGTTTGGTTAGGGTAGTGTGGGTTTGGTTAGGGTAGTGTGGGTTTGGTTAGGGTAGTGTGGGTTTGGTGAGGGTAGTGTGGGTTTGGTTAGGGTAGTGTGGGTATGGTTAGGGTAGTGTGGGTTTGGTTAGGGTAGTGTGGGTTTGGTTAGGGTAGTGTGGGTTTGGTTAGGGTAGTGTGGGTATGGTTAGGGTAGTGTGGGTATTGTTATGGTAGTGTGGGGTTTGGTTTGGTTGGGAGGGGTAGTGTGGGTATGGTTAGGGTAGTGTGGGTTTGGTTAGGGTAGTGTGGGTATGGTTAGGGTAGTGTGGGTATGGTTAGGGTAGTGTGGGTTTGGTTAGGGTAGTGTGGGTATGGTTAGGGTAGTGTGGGTATGGTTAGGGTAGTGTGGGTATGGTTAAGGTAGTGTGGGTTTGGTGAGGGTAGTGTGGGTATGGCTAGGGTAGTGTGGGTTTGGTGAGGGTAGTGTGGGTATGGCTAGGGTAGTGTGGGCTTAGCTAGGGTAGTGTGGGTTTGGTTAGGTTTGGTTTACCTCAGTAGATTAAATCCTCATAACAGCGACAAGGACGTGTTAATCTTGATGGGAGTGTTGATGCTTTTTCTTAAATAAGCTGGTGTTTCTCTGGGATATTGTTATGTTTTGGTAAAATATTCAATTAACATGGAAATAATAGGTTCCGAGGAGAAACCATCACCATCATAAAATGCACCAACAACTACACCAAATTAAAACGTTCTTGTACAGTTTAGGGAGGTGTTAAAACCAGTCTTTACCATCAATGGTAATCTGATTCCTTAGTATTTTAAGCACTGGTGATGTTTGAACACATTCAGTAACACCCAGTCTTCTCTGGAGGATAAGATTTTCTCCTCCCTACCAATGGCTCAAGTCAGCGTTAGGTTGGTTTTGTTTGAAAGGTGAAATGATGTTCATGTGTAACTCTCAACGTTCGGTTAAGCTATATATGTTCCGCTGTAAGTTGAAGACCACACCAAACCTAAACTAATGGCAAATGTGAAGAGAAGCTCCGCTCCTCCGAAAATACGATTCTTGCCTCCGCTTTGTAGTCAAGGGGCGTAATACAAGTCTATCAACCACAACATGGATGCGGAAATGTTTGAAATGGAACTTAAAGGCAAATAAAATCGAATAAAGCAGTCACTCGGCACGTCTGACACGGCCCCGGCAGCGTGCGGTAAGGTTTGGTTAGATTTGGTCAGGTCAGGCAAGGTTTGGTGAGTTTCCTTCCAAAAAATACGATTTATGATTCCGTTCAATAGGCAAGAGGTAATAATAATATGCTTCCTCAACTGTATTACGAAGGTGTAAATGTTTGAAACAATACGAGGGCAGAGTTTTCAGACGCGCCGAGTGACTTTTATTCAGTTTTATTTGCCCTCACGTTCGATTTACAACATTTCCGCATTGACTGACAGACACATATTACGTCCCTTGACTATAATACTAGGGCCACGATGGAGGAAAACTTGACTGAATCATAACCGCACAACACTGCTGCTGTCGTTTGCTCGAGGCGCCGGGCATCCAGGCCGGTGACGTCACGGCGTCTCGAGGCGCGACTGACATCAGTTTGTTTTTGGAACTTCGAGAGCTTTTATCTGCAAACGTTTACTTTGTTTTGTCAAAGGAATCACGTCATTGGAAAATTCAGCACATTATCCTACATTTTTTTTTTTTACAGGAAAAAAAAAATATCGACCTGACACCAGACCATAGAATTTTATGATTGGATCATTTGTAATTATGGAATCCTCTGAAGAAAAGATGAGGCATAACCACATTCATTGATTTGAGTAAAGCTTTTGAGAACTAACTAATTGACGGGGAGCATACGCCATGGGGTGCGTTGCTTCACTCACTCGCTGCCTACATTCCCGACGATCCACCCGGGCAAACCTCCGTGAATCCTCCCTTCCCATCTCAAACTCCTTCAAGGATCGATCGACTTGCCTCAGCCATGAGATACGTGGGCGTCCTCTTGGTATCCTCCACTCAGGGTTATCCTCCGAAAACAAACCTATAAGCAGGATAGACTAATTTGTTCTCAGGGAATGCATGGAGTTGCTATGCTACTCCATTCCTGTTGACGTTGTACTACTGCCTCGATGTCTGAAGAATGAGTTAATGTTGAATGACACAATTCTTAGTAATTATTGTTTATAGAGAAAGGGTGAGGTAATGGAGTTTTGACACTTTTTAAATAACTTTTAAATAAACATCATCATTTTTTATTTTATTTATGCTGGATGTTGCTTTGGAGACAAGATTTACAATAAACGTGAATATGATCTTGTGGTACTGAAACTGCACGACAAATGGAGATCTTATAGAATGAACTTGTTATCTGAATAAATGAACACCTTCGTACAATCAATAAAGCCAAACACATTCTGTAATATCAGAGCTGCCTCGTACAGGCCTACCGGCCTCTTGTAGACTCCTGCGTTCTTATGTTCTTATGTACAGAAAACGTGAGTCGACAGAGAGCACTGAGCTGAGTGGTGATACGCTGCAGGGATTAAAAATTTTGGAACACCTCGGTCATAATGTTTGTGTTAACTTTAAAGGTACTGAGAATATAGATTTTATATATGGCGCTACTTTATGCTTTATTTAATAGCACTTCTAGAGATTAAAGTCTGTTGAGAATGATGAATCTATTTCATCGGCCGCCTCCACTTGACGAAGATGGTGATAATGTTTTCGTTGATGTCCGTCTGTTTGTCTGTCCGTTACCATAATATT
>NC_066571.1:2495403-2513811 GCF_024679095.1 Eriocheir sinensis
ACACCAAGTCGGATCATGTGAAGGGAGGCTTGTGTGTGACGTCAGATGGCTTGATTATAGTATAGAGGGCAGATAAAAAAAAAAAAAAAAAAAAAAATATATATATATATATATATATATATATATATATATATATATATATATATATATATATTTATATATATATATATATATATTTATATATATATATATATATATATATATATATATATATATATATATATATATATATATATATATATATATATATATATATATATATATATATATATATATATATATATATATATATATATATATATAAAATTAAAGAGAACGAAGAGGCTGAAGAAAGGCAGACTCATATAACCTTATAAGATTGAAGTTAAAGGAGGTTAATGGAGGCGGTGGCTGAGTGGTCACTGTGCAGGCGCGGTGTCCTGGAGGACCCGCCCGCCGCTACCAGCTGACAATTTTCCACCATCGCCCAGTGGCTAGATTAAAACTACACACATGCTGTCCTGAAGACCATGTATCAGCTCGAACTCTAGTGAAGGAAGCCCTCTACATTGGAGCAAAGATGAGTTCTGGGGGGCAGCATGAGCCAAACAAGATGGCGCCACTATAAACACTTGCCTGCACCACGAACATGATGGGGCCGACCAGCAGACCCCATCAATATACACCCTATGGACGCAACAGGCCGAACGTAAAAAAAAGTAGGTAATTAGTATAAGGCTTTTCACTCCCACACCTTTTTTTTATCACCGCCACACCTTCCATCACACCCCACACCTTCCTTTACATCCAACGCCTTCCTTCACACATCATTGTCAAGTAACAGAACACAAAGGTCGGTATTATAGGACATTTTCAGTTCGCACATCATCTGTTTCTAAAGGTCAAAGAGTGGGTCAATCGGGTTCTAATGAGTGTTTCCTTAGGCTCATGGTACAGAGAAAGGGTCAAACTACCAACAGGGCCATAAAACTACTACTGGAAATGCCCACAACTCCTACGAAAACCTTGTCAAATGTGTAACCTTGGGGGATGAAGTGTTTAGTAATACGGCCCATAATGTTGCTATGCTTTGATGACGTGTTTCTTTTATCAGTCTTACTTTGTGATGCAGTTTGGTGATCCATTGACACGGTATCAGCATTCGATTATAGGTACTGACGAGCCTAGTGATTCATACTTCAAGTTTCTTGCATAATCACTTCGTTTGAAATGTAAACTGCTAATTCTCGCACTCTTAAGATTTATATTTTTTCGTTAGCATGCCGCAATCCATCTAGTTTTCTGTGCCAGTGTTCGGAAAGCGATAAAACTTAATATTTCCTTCCCGTTTGTGATAATTTGATTTACAGCCACTCATCACATAGTAGGACATATTCTTGCGTAACCATGAACGCATAGTTGTTTGGTGAAGGTAGGTGTGACAGACGTGAGCCCTCACCCATAGACAGCAGCGGGTCGATTGGAGAAGGAAATCAAGACAACTGACGTCACTCCGATGCTCCGCTCCCCGCGCTAACTGGTTTTAATTTTCGGAGGGAAGTGATTCGTCTTGGTATTAATGGCTGGAAAAAAATGATGAACTTGATGTTAACTGATTCAGTACTACGTACATAAACAAAGAAGAGACTTACAAAAAAAAATGTAAATGCGCGTCTCGTATCCCCGCAGGAAAAGCGCTGTGTAGGTGTAGATATCAGGACGGTTTCTGCGAGCTGCATGTTTTACCTACTAGGAGAATTTGTATTGTCGTATAACTGCTTGCTATGTTGTTGTGGATATAGTTATTATACATCTGTCATCGTCTTTCTAGTAAGAATCTTATGTTAGTGGTTTCCGTTGCGGGATCGGAAACATTTTTCTAAACTTCATCAAGCCTGGTAATAAAGAAGCCACCCCTTGGTCTTTTCCTGTCCCTCTGCACCTCACCACAAGTACCCTGAGCCTCTCCTAGTGTGCCGAGAGCCACGTAAAACTCTCGGTGGCCCAAACTGTATAAAAAACGGCGAATAATAATGAAAGAAAATCAGATATGCATAATAACTTGGTGTGTTCAAGTTGGCAATCGCGATGTTTCTGTTCCACGTTTCTCTCCACTAATGAATTGTCAGAACAATAACCTTTTCATGGTGGTATTGACGATGATAGGCATGTAAGAGTTTTGGTCACGGTAATAAATATAGGGATGCGTCTAAAACTCTTCTTCAAAGTATTGAGGTACGGCTCGCCACTGTTCCCAAACGACCAAACGACAGGAAGCACGCAGCATTTAGTACTGTTGAGAGGCTTGTAGGTGAATAGTGAGGGCAATAATCATAATCAAACAAGGAGCCGCAAGTTTGAATGTCCCTGATCTAAATCATCGCAAAAGTTACCCCGACGCCCGGCCCGGAGCTGCTCGGGTGACAACTACGTGATCCCGGCATGGCAGGATTCCACTCCCAATCGAATTATCATTGGCCCGAACAATATTTTCCACTTACTTTGATTTCCCCCGTCACGCGCGCGCGCGTGAAGTGTGCGTGTGTGTATATGTGTGTGTGTGTGTGTGTGTGTGTGTCCTCTCTTACTACTGACACCGAAAAAACTGTCAGTAATTCAGCCGCCCCGCTCTCGCATTGTGTCCGTAACGATAAATGTGACCCTTCACATTTTTTCCACTGTACGGACATCAGTTCTGTGGAGCAAATTTTCTCACAGAACTGCGCTTTATGAGGAAAAGACAATAAATTTAAATAAATTCTTCCAGTCTTGATTTCTAAAGAAAAAGTTGGAATCCTTGAAGAATCCTTTAAACTTACACGTCAGAACAATCAATGAAAGGCAGATGATTATACTGGGAACACTATGGGGCAATATAAGGGCATATAAGATTAGGAAGCATAAATGTTCCATTTTTTATAACTATTAAACACGAAGGGAGACGTGGTATGATGACTGCTGGAAGTCACGAACAGAACAGAGGAACGCGCTGACTCGTGAACCGGAACATCAAGCTCACAGCGGTGGCGGCGGTGGTGGAGATAATGGTGCAAATAGTGGACTAACGGTGACCCAGCGGCAGAGGGTGGTGGTGGTGGCGGCGGGAGGGGCAATAATATTTCGTGAGGGGCGTCACGTACAGAGCTGCCGCTCCAGACGCCCTGAGTCCGTGTAAATCGAGGAGGAAATAAATAAGACACTGAGTCACGTTTCCTCACTGTCTACGGCGCACACACACACACACACACACACACACACACACACACACACACACACACACACACCTGGCAAATGAACGAGCACAGGCAGACTGGGACTTTCATACACAGCATCCTTCTTTTGACCTTCCCTCCTGTACGAAAGAGAGGGACGGGTCACCTGTGAAATAAGAAAAAAAAACCAAGCCCCTCACTCTTCTTTATTTGGTGCCCGTGCTCCTAATTTGTTTATGATGTAACGAACCACTTAAAGTGCAAATGAAATCGTAAAATCTTACGAAAATGAATCCCAAAGCTCGAGGCGCCGCGCTCACCGCATGGCTGTGTGGGTTTGCTCGGCGCGGGGGCAGGAGCTCCTCCCAGCCCCCCCGTCCTGAGGGTGAGGGGTAGGGACAGGATACTTGGCGTCCTGTTCCTCCATAACTTAACGTACATGTAGGACTTTATCACTGTACGGTTAGAAGCATCCAATTATGTTTGTTGCATTGATTTTTACTTAATTCGGAAAATAAATAATAGCATATGTAAATAATGCATTCACAACGAAAGATTCGACAACAGATACAAAAAGATTGTCGTTTACGTTCATCGTGGCGATGTCTGCTGCCACAGCACCCAAGGTGCTGGGCCTCTGCTTCCTCGCCTCCCACATGAGCCGCGCAGCTGGCGGTGGGAAACAAGCACGTCGGCGGGTGTGTTCACTCGCCTCGCAGCACTTCACGACGAAATTATGTTTATTTTGCAGCGTAAAAAGTGATGAAACTGCGGCGCTCGAGCGACTTCACTGAAAATATTTGGCGGCGGAGTCTGCCGAGCTGGAGGCAGGGACTTTCTGGGTCAAAAGAAGAATGCCTTCTTGACACAAGAAAGCTTCACGAGGTGCCGTCATATTGCTTGTGGCTATAATACTTTCTGCAAAACGAGGTGGCTCCGCATCGATATATAAGCCGGCCAGCAATGCTACGTGTTGACCGGCAAGAGGAAGAGTAAAAGCCTCTCAAATCCTCCTCGGACACGCTAACGAGGAATATCTTGCATCGGCAGCCGCACCAAGTAACCTTATAACGTGCGGGGGTTGACGGGACGTGTGGGGCCATGTCTGGTGTACTGGTGGGGCTCGAGTCAAGGTGTGTGTGTGTGTGTGTGCATGTGTGTGTGTGTGTGTGTGTGTGTGTGTGTGTGTGTGTGTGTGTGTGTGTGTGATTCTAAGAATGGATGTATTTTTTCCTCCTCTGATACAGATCCCCGTGGCAGACGTGATGTAACGGCGGGTGGTGATAGCGTGGCGGCAGCAGCAGGGGCAGGGACGACCATTCAGTAATATTCCATTATTATTGAAGCGAACTACCCGTCGACGCGGAAATATTCTACAACTACAATAATTACGCAATTTGTGAGAAGAGGGTGCAGTTAAGAGGGGATCTGTGGTTACTCTTTATTTGTCTGTTGAACACTTGAGTGGTGAGCGCATGTGGTGGCGAGGCGGTGTAACTGAGATGAGTGGCGAGGCACTCCATGAATTGCCGGCGGCCATGCGGGTCACCACTCACCACAGAGACGATTTAGAATGACTACAGTAATGGGGCAGACAATTCAAAATGCAAATAAAAGGTCGTATTATAAGACATTTCGCCGTCCAAGAACACATATTTGACAAGGCTTTCGTAGGAGTTGTGGGCATTTCCAGGAGCAGTTTTATGATCCTGGTGGTAGTTTGACCGTTCGTCTGTACCATGAACCTAAAAAAACACTCATTAGAACCCGATTGACCCCCCCCCCCTTTGATTTTTTGAAATAGCTGATGTTAGAAGCGAAAGTGTCTTATAATACGACCCAAAGTGTTAGGCATGGTTCTCCCCAAACTGCATGTCATGAACACCCTGAGGTAGCGGTGCCAGCAGTGCCTTGTGTCTCGCCATGACGCTGAGCACAGGGATCACTACAGCCACAGCACTCGGTGGTGGTGGTGGTGGTGAGCGGGGTGGGTGTGAGTAGCTTCAGGAGTTGCTAATGGTGGCGAGCTGTGAAAATAGGAGAGGAATGGTTGTCGGGGGCGTGAATATCGGCGTGAATGGGGGCGGGAGGGCGGCGGGTGCCTGGCGGCGGGAGGTGTGGGCGGCCGCCAGGAGAGGCCGCCACTCGCCAAGCGGCAGTATAGTCATTGTTAATCATGGAACAACAACAAATAGAAGAGTTGCAGCGAGCCGGCAGACGCCATGCCCCGCCCCACCCCGCCCCGCCCCGCCCTGCCCTGCCTAACACGTCACCAATGTCGAGGGAGGAGGTGGAGGAGGAGGAGAAGAAAGAAGAGCAAAGATCAGTGTTGGCAGCCTTGGTAGGATAAAGGGTGGAGAGAGGGAAGGGGGAGCGGCTGGTGGGGTGGAGGTGGAGAGTCTGTGGAATGAAGATGGAGTAGGGGAGCAAAGATGAAGGTGTGTGTAGAGGGAAGTGTCTGGGATGAGGCGGGGATTGAAGTTGGAGAATGGGCGTGAGGGGAGAGTGAAAAGTCTGAAGACGAGGAACGAGTGTGAGTGAATAAGTCGAGTATAGAGATGAAGGCGTGTGTGTGTGTGTGTGTGTGTGTGTGTGTGGAGTGAAGTGGAAGTTTCAGGGATGAGGCGGGGAATGAAGTTGGGGAATGAGCGGAGGGGAGAGGGAAACGTCTGGAGATGAGGAACGAGTAAAAGTGCATAAGTCGAGGGGGAATAGGTGTGTGTTGGACATCGAATAATGGGAGGTAAAATCAAAATTGAGAGCATACGTTAAATTGTCCATCCCATTGGCCCTTTGAGCCTGTGGGGGAAGAGAACCCATTAACCCGACACAGGGCTAGTTTGGCATCCGGGTTACCTATTTATCGACCAGACTGAAAGGAAGGATGAACAGCTGGGTGGGCCGACTGCCCAGGCCGTGATTCCAACCCAGGCCCGCAGATTCGTAGTTAAGGACTAACTGCTGCACCAGAGAGGCGGTGGGGATTAACGTCTGTAGAGTGACGCTGGTGCCAGGCTGAGTAAGGAGACTTGGGAGGGATATTAAATTACAGGATTGTGCCGAGAGAGAGAGAGAGAGAGAGAGAGAGAGAGAAACAGACAGACGCACACACACACACACACACACACACACACACACACACACACACACACATGTGCACAGACTGACAGGGAGAGACAAATAGCTGACAAGACATACAGACTGAAAGAAAACAAGCGAAAAGGAGAGAAAAGACAAAACGTGGTGAACAGAAAGGGAGGAAGGAAATAAGGGAGCCAGGGCACTCGCTCCTCTATGTCCTCCCAGCTGACATCACTTACTGACCCGGACAGCAACAGCAGCCAACCCTCAACCCTCTCCTTCGCGCATCTTGGCTGTCCCACCTTGATCCCACCCACGAGATCTTACTTGTGAATGATCTTTTTAATGTTTTAGTTATTTTTCTTTGAGCTGGAAAAAAGTATCTAACAAAAAAAAAATATATTGACAAGGCTGTATAGAAAAAAGATTCCGAAGACTATTGTTAAAGTTTGCAGTAAAATCAAACGAGACAGTACCATTTCTAAAACAAATTGAGGGACAGACATTACGAGGCAAGAATGATACATTAGCTGGTCATGTGATCGTCTGACTCACAGCCTCGGAGCAGACCAGAGAGCACCACAGCATGAGGTCGAGTGAGGGACGAATAGACGGCATTTATTCATATGTTGTTTGTGTTGTAGTTTTAGTTTTTTTTTTTATAGAAAAAGAAACAGTTCAAGGGAAAAACAAGAGGAAAACAAAAAAGCCCGCCAAATGAAGTCCGATCTGCCTACCTTAAAGATGGGAACTTCGAGACGGGGCTGTTACAGCCTTTCATTATAAATTTTGATAATTTCGAAGAAATGGTGCGTGTGTGTGGTGTGTGTGTGTGTGTGTGTGTGTGTGTGTGTGTGTGTGTGTGTGTGTGTGTGTGTGTGTGTGTGTGTATTGCGTACATGTAGTGTGGTGTGGAAAGTAAGAGAGTTTGTTTTTAGAGAGCACGCTGAACTACTCTCTGGCTGGTGTTAGTGAGACATTAGGGAGACGGAAAGTGAGGACACGGGAGGGTCTTTGATAGGCTTGCAGCTCCTTCTTCCCTCTTGTATATACCTCACCGGGAGCGGATTACGCCCGTTTCGGCAGTTGTCTAACTGACTACTTCAAATAAAGCTTGTAGTTGGTACAACCATCGTCGTCGTCGTTTTCATCATTGTTTTTTCATTATTAACGTCTCCGTGGTCTAGTGGTCAGCGTGCCTGCCTACTACTCCGCAGGCCTGGGTTCGAATCCCGGCGCGGGCAATCGGCGTGCAGCTCACTCAGCTGTTCATCCTCCTTCTCGGGATGGTCGATAAATGGGTGCCTGGGTAAAACTGGGGAAGGTAAACTGTGGCAATCCCGGATTCACATTGGCCAGCGTCCCGGGGTGATTGGGTCTTACTACGACAGGTTCAAAGGGCCAACGGATCGGAGATGAACACCGCAGCCACGCGCAGCTATAGCGTATGCACCCACCTTTACCCTTACCTTGATCACTATAATAATATTAATATTAACGATAATAATAATAATAATAATAATAATAATAATAATAATAATAATAATAATAATAATAATAATAATGATAATAATGATAATAATACTGCTGCTACTACTATTACTACTACTACTACTAAATATTATTATTATTATTATTATTATTATTATTATTATTATTATTATTATTATTATTATTATTATTATTATTATTATTATTATTATTATTATTATTATTATTATTATTATTATCATCATCATCATTATTATTTTTATCATTATCATAATTATCAGTAGTAGTAGTAGTAGTAGTAGTAGTAGTAGTAGTAGTAGTAGTAGTAGTATAGTAGGAGTGATGAGAGAATTCCCTGAAGACACAAGAAAAATATAAATCTCACAGGAAATCGGTGCATCCAGCTGGCTAATCAGACCCCCTAAAAAGCCTCAGTTAAAGAAATGAGAAATAACAGATGCCAATATATGCTTTCGTGGAGCAGTGGTTAGCATGCGTGGGTACGACTGCGCGGGTCCGGTTTGAATCCCGGTCCACGGGCAGTCGGAGTGCATCTCACCATGCAAGCTGTTCATCCTCCCTTTCGGGCTGGTCTTTAAATGGGTACCTGGGGAAACCTGGGGAAGGTAAGCTGTGGCAATCCCGGACTTCACATTGGTCCGTGTCCCTGGGTAATGGGTTCTTACTTACCGCAGGCTCAACGGTAGGAGACTACCACCGCAGCCACACGCAGCTATTGAGTAGGCACCCACCTGTATACCTTATCATTACCTTGAGGTATGGCTGGGAAGTGGAAGACCTCCAGAACACGTGTGCCTGTGGAACACCCTTCATTCATCCCTCATCATGCCAAGAAGTATAAATCTAGACATTCTATATAAAGGATACGTCTGCATGAGGCATGATGAGGTAAGGGACGTGACACCTTGAATATTGAAGGAAGTTTGTCACGTTGTGGCCGTACATCCCATGCTTTGTCCTTTGCAAGGCGAACATTTCGTTATACGCACTGAAAACGCGTCGAACGAGGCCCGGGTAGATGTTAGCGCCAAGAGATATTGGACTTGCGGACAAAGGGCATACCTTGATATAATGATCTTCGATCCCAGGGTCAATCTTCAGAAAAACCTGACCCCCCGAAACTGCCCACAGAAGAAATTAATGAGAAATGCAAGTTATACAATACGAAATATACATACAAGTTGGCCTGGGCACTTCACTCCTCTTGTGTTCAAGATGTCGGGAGGAATGGAACCAAAGGAGCAGGGCCTCTTCGCAAGACTCGCCGAAACATTGTCAGAGAGGAAGCAGCAGCCAAGTAAAGTGGAAGAACGAAGGCTGGCCTTTTCCATCTTGAGGTCAACACTGGTTTACCTAAGAGAATCCACGTCACCAAGTGACCTGCTTCTCAGCTTCTGCACCCAAAGCCTATCATACGGCCTACTTGGAGTTTGAAGCAAATCAACAAGTTGTATCAGCGTGAAACTTCAGCCCATAAATCTATGTAAAAGATTGATTTATGGTTAACAAAGCGAGTTGACGGCCACGGTCGTTGGCGGGGATGTGTTGATGAAGTGTTATGATAAAAAATACTTCTCACGACGCAACTCCTAGACAGAGCAGCAGCAGCAGTTGTCGTCGTCGCTGTTGTTGTTGTTGTCGCTGTTGTTGTTGTCGTCGTTGTCGCTGTTGTTGTTGTTGTCGTCGTCGTCGTCGCTGTTGTTGTTGTTGTTGTCGTCGTCGTCGTCGTCGTCGCTGTTGTTGTTGTTGTTGTTGTTGTTATTGTTGTTGTTGTTGCTGTCGTCATCGTCGTCGCTGTTGTTGTTGTCGTCGTCGTCGTCGTCGCTGTTGTTGTTGTTGTTGTTGTTGTTGTTGTTGTTGTTGTTGTCGTCGTCGTCGTCGTCGTCGCTGCTGCTGTTGTTGTTGTTGTTGTTGTTGTCATTGTCGTCGTCGTCGTCGTTGCTGTTGTTGTTGTTGTTGTTGTCGTCGTCGTCGTCGTCGTCACTGCTGTTGTTGTTGTTGTTGATGTTGTCGTCGTCGTCGTCGTCGCTGCTGCTGTTGTTGTTGTTGTTGTTGTTGTTGTTGTTGTTGTTGTTGTTGTTGTTGTTGTAATTGTTGTCGTCGTCGCTGCTATTGTTGTTGTTGTTGTTGTTGTTGTTGTTGTTGTTGTTGTTGTTGTTGTTGTCGTCGTCGTCGCTGCTATTGTTGTTGTTGTTGTCGTCGTCGTCGTCGTCGTCGTCGCTGCTGCTGCTGTTGTTGTTGTTGTTGTTGTTGTTGTTGTTGTTGTTGTTGTCGTCGCTGTTGTTGTTGTTGTTGTTGTTGTTGTTGTTGTTGTTGTTGTTGTTGTCGTCGTCGTCGTCGCTGTTGTTGTTGTCGTCGTCGTCGACGTCGCTGTTGTTGTTGTTGTTGTTGTTGTTGTTGTAGTCGTCGTCGCAACTGTTGTTGTTGTTGTTGTTGTTGTTGTTGTTGTCGTCGTCGTCGTCGTCGTCGTCGTCGCTGCTGCTGCTGCTGTTGTTGTTGTTGTTGTTTTGTTGCTGTCGTCGTCGTCGTCGTCGCTGCTGCTACTGTCGTTGTTGTTGTTGTCGTCGTCGTCGTCGTCGTCGTCGTCGTTGTTGTTGTTGTTGTTGTTGTTGTTGTTGCTGTCGTCGTCGTCGTCGTCGTCGTTGTTGTTGTTGTTGTTGTTGTTGTTGTCGTCGTCGTCGTCGCTGTTGTTGTTGTTGTCGTCGTCGCTGCTGCTGCTGTTGCTGTTGTTGTTGTTGTCGTCGTCGCTGCTGCTGCTGTTGCTGTTGTTGTTGTTGTCGTCGTCGCTGCTGCTGCTGTTGCTGTTGTTGTTGTTGTTGTCGTCGTCGCTGCTGCTGCTGTTGTTGTTGTTGTTGTTGTTGTTGTTGTTGTTGTCGTCGTCGTCGTCGCTGTTGTTGTTGTTGTCGTCGTCGCTGCTGCTGCTGTTGCTGTTGTTGTTGTTGTCGTCGTCGCTGCTGCTGCTGTTGTTGTTGTTGTTGTTGTTGTCGTCGTCGTCGCTGTTGTTGTTGTTGTCGTCGTCGCTGCTGCTGCTGTTGCTGTTGTTGTTGTTGTCGTCGTCGTCGCTGTTGTTGTTGTTGTCGTGGTTCTTGCTCTTGTTATTTCTGCTGTTGATGTTAATGTCGAAGCTATTAGCTAACGTTGTTGTTGTGACTGCTGTTGTTGATATTGTAATTGTTGTTGCAATGGCTAACCATGCATAACGCTGATGACAACAACAACAACAACATTACTATTATCAGTCAGGGACAACCGGCACACCAACATTAAGCAACACCTTGATCACCTGTTCCTGTGGCAGCAGCGGTGATGGCAACAGCAGCAGCACCAGAGGCAACAGGCAACAGTATCGGCAGCAGCAGCAGCAAAAGAAGCGGCAGTACAAGGACGGTACTGAAGCAGTTGAAGTAAATTTTTACATAACGAGCATCTTTGCATTATCGCGAGGGCCACATGGGCCAATAAGTTGGATACCCGCTCTCATTTTTATATGAAAGAGTAGACCAGTCTTGTTTTAAATTATTTTGTCTTCTTGCGGGGCCTAAAAGAAACCAAATGGCATTTAGGGAATACAACTAAAATCTTAGAAACTGGCGTCGCCTGCCCCTGCTGGTTGGCGAGTACGGAGTGCTGTGTTGCCGGCTGTTGTGTTCTTTACATACCCGGAAGTGTCTTAAGCTGTTGCGAGTCATTATGTCTCGCGTTCCTTGTTATGCGTCTTTTTATTACCGATACAAGCTTTTGTTTGTTGTGTACTGTATAACGATGCTTTGTGTGCTGCATCGTGCTCTGCTGGTTGCGCTGAGTACTGTCGTGTGTGCTGTGTGCTATGTTGCCGTTTCATGTGTATTTCGTGCTTTACGGCATGAACAGCGTGCTGAATGTTTATGCTGTGTGTCGTGTATCATGCATATGCACCATTGTGTTGTGTGATGTGTTGGGTATTTGGTGTGCTGTGTGTTGTTTCGCACGGTGTTGTGATCCTCTTAAGCCTGTTGAGTTGTTTTGTGTACTTTGTTGTGCGTTGTTTCCTGCGTTATGTGCAGTCTTCCAAGTCGTGGAGCGGGCACGGTGTGGTGCTTCTTGTGCTGCGGCGCCGTGCCTCGTGACCCTCGAGCTGAGTATATTGTCTGGTGAGAGGAGTCCGAGGCACCGGCGTGTCTTGTTGACTCACTGCCTTAACATGGTCCAGCGAGGCTCCTTACAGTAGGAAGGAACGTGGGTGCTGGGCCTTTTGTGTCCCCTGTTTGCTTGTACGCGAAACAGCGCCCGAAGAAATGCTATGGACGGTTCGTTCGCAGTGGGTGTGGTGGCGTTCCTTGAGGTTTGCTTCACCTGTTAGGTTCACCTCCGCCTCAAGCGCAAGGAAATACTTGTTTACACTCAACCGGTCTCGTAATGACCCTAATCAGATGGTCTCTACAGTGCCCTAAAGGGTGCTGGCTGGCTGGATGGATGGCCAGTTACTATGGTAGGCTACCTGGGTTTCCTTGTTGCAGACGGGGCTTATACTTCCTCCTTGTTACGACCTGGCTGTTTACATCTTCGGTAAACATATTCCTCGAGTGCCACAGTAACATAAACTCCTAACCTGAGGAGGTGGTGTTAAGCCGGGGGCGCGGCCCCCAACCGACAAAATGACGTACAAAGCTCACGATCGCCATTCCATCCTTGTCGAGGGGGGCTCTGTGAAGGCTGGGGTTGGTGGCTGGTGCATGGGAGGCAGATCTGCAGGGGTTGGGGAGGGTGTGCCTAAATTTGCCTCTTCCCTGCCCCCCGACACAGCTCAACAAGATGGCCGGAAGGCTGGCTGAGTGAAGGGAGTGTGGAGGGGCGGGGGCTGCAACTCCCAGGTAACAAAACAAGACCGTGTCCGGGAGCCTCGCCAGACGTCGGGCGTCACGGCCGCCAGATGCAGGGCGGCGCGTGCGGCTGGGTGGAGTCGCAGGGCGGCGGCGGGTGGAGGGTGCAGTCGTGGATGGGGACACATGGGTGCTGATGGGTGGTGTAAGGTGTTGGCATACCTGGCACTATACCGCGGGCAAATGGCGGGCGTTGGCCGACCAATGACAGCGGTGGCGAGGCTTGGCCACACCCAGAGCGTCGGCGGCGCCAATGAGCGGCCCAGGTGGCGTGGTGCCCTGCGTGGCGGGGCGCGGGCCTAACACCTGCTAGTCGCCCTGGCACTACGTGAGGGCCCACCGGATCCTACACTCGTGGCGCCGGCATGGCACGCACCGTTCCATTCACACCCACACCGGCCATCTGCTAGTGAGTACAAAAAGCCGCCGCCCTCCAGGTCAAGGTCACTGGAGCTACGGTTAAGCTGCATAAGGTCATGGTGCAGCAGGGCAGTCATCTACCCGTTACTCAGAGCACCTTTTGGGGCTGGTCGGCACGGGAGGCGCGGGGCGGCCTGGACGACGCTCACATCCATGGCTGGCCAGGACTAAGTGTTCACGTGGAGAGTGTGATTTACAGAAGAATGACAGGGGCATTCAGCACCCCGGAGCTTCCTGAGCAGGCTACAGTGAACACCCTCCCCACATGACGCTCACTCAAAGTTTTTCCTGCAGGTCCGAGGGTCAGCGCCATCCCGCGCCAATATGCGGCCTTCCTGACGGGCTCCTTCCGCGCTTGGCTGGCAGGAAGGGCTAACAAGACCCCATACACGAGGTGAGCGAATACAACCGACGTGAGTGTGTCCGAGGCAAGCTGCTCCAGCAGGCACGAGCTGAGTCACCAGTACGTCGGTTCGACATGTGAGGCTGCTATGGGGCCCATCCGAGCGTTCAGTCGCCTCTCCACGGCCTCGCTGCTGGGGGTTGTCACCTCAGCCAGCCCTACAGCCACACGCCGGGCTACTCTGCTGCTCGTCGCCCATGCTGTGCCCTCTAGCTCACCCCTCAGATCACACCACTCCCGTTCTGCCACTCGCACCTCTTCGGTACCGTGTGCCGCAGACCCCCCTGCGCGTTGGCCTGGTGTCCCCCTGCGGCGTCGCCAACATGCCTCTTCCTTTAGAATCTCTTGCCACCAGGAGCGCCGTCGCCAGACACCTACTTGGCCGTGCCCGCTCAACAAGATGCTAGAGGTGCCAGCCAGGGGGCAGCGAGAGACGCTGAGGGGAGCGAGAGGAGGAGGAAGGATATCCTTGAACGTGGATGGGAAGACGGCAGTGACTTTGAGAGGAAGAGTAAAGAGGAGCGAAAGTCAAAGAACAAGAGTGGCGAAAAGAAATTGAAAAAGAGTGAACAAAGAAGTAAGAACAAACAACACAACGGTGCACACAAGCGTCATGAAAGGAAACCAGATTCTAAATGGGAAAAGTTTGGTGACAACAATGCGCATAAGAAAAATAAGAACGATACTAAGTTGAAGAACAAAAACGATAGCTTGACGTGGAAGAAACACCGGAAAGAGCATCGGTGGATAAAGAGTGGAGAGCAAAATGACTTGGGCCGAGACGGTAGGGAAGAAAAGTGGAATAAGAACAACGTCAACTCTGCGTCAGTCTCGTCCCCCCCCAGCAAGGGCGATGATCCGTGCACGTCGCGCATGCCATTCTCGGATGACGACGACGACGGCTACGGACACGACGAGGGAAGGGAGAAGGAGAGTAATGAAGACCGTGGCCCATCTCAGACATCGTTGAAACGGAGGACGAGGAGGGGAGGGAAGTCTGAACAAGCAGAGGACCCGTCCAGGGAAGCCTTACAAGGTGATGGTCCTTTGCCGCAGCGCGTGAACAGTCCTGTGAATAACGCTGAGATTGCTGGTGTGCTGCAGCGAGAGCAGCCGACCTCCGCTGCGGAGCACAGCGTCTCGGCCGTAACGCAAACTGGAATCTCAGAGAGTGAGTCAAACTTCGGCACCGTCCTGCCCGACAGCCAGGCATGGCAGGATTCACCCCCGACGGAGGAGAAACATGATTTGCACCAAGATTACGATACGGATGAGGAACTTCAACTCGAGGAACAAGGCGAACATGGAAACGATGACAAAAGAAGGTCGGGGGAGGAGGACTGGCCGAGGGACGGCGTACGTGCCACGCAGCGCCTTCGTCCCCGCAGCTACAGGTGAGTCGCGTCAACACTTGTTTTCGTTATAAATCTGTGTTTGTGCACCTCAGAAATATACTCGACTTAATTTTCGTTCTGTCGGCACTTTGAGTCAGACTATGAAGTCTGGGGACCCGTGTGGGAAGGGGGGAGCGGGGAGAGTCGCGGAGGAGCAGCGGCAAATCAGTGTTGGTCTTTTCCTCAAGCATTTCAGTGCAGGGTGTGAGGTTTCGAGTCACGTGGGAGATGAGTGAGTCATAGCGAGGCTGCGTTGGCGGGCATCAGCGGGACGGGGGTGTGCTAACGTCTCCTCCTGGCGGTCGACACGTCTGCCTCACGTCGCTGATCTGATCCGGCTTGCTTGATGAGCTGTAAGAGCACTCAGCGTCACTTGCACTCCGACTGTGTGACTCAGGAAGGGAGGGCGCGGGCGGTGTAAGGAATGTCCGGCGGTGTGTGACTCCACAGGATGCGGCATGACGCTGTGATGGATATAATGAAGTCATCCATTCAATATACACTTTTAAATTACTCGCCACACACCTGCCCACGATCAGCACCATCTGCCTCCCGCTGACTATATACACGTGCAGAAGCTTTTGAGACGAGCGTTGAGGCATTGAGGTAACGCAGTCACCGCCGAACAAGTTCCTGGCGCGCCGTCCCGAGCAAATAATGATCTCAAGTGACGGTTATGAAGAGAGCATGAAAAGGCGAGGCTTTGTTTGATACTTTTTCTTACTATGTGACCGAAAGTGTGTGTGTGTGTGTGTGTGTGTGTGTGTGTGTGTGTGTGTGTGTGTGTGTGTGTGTGTGTCGCTGCACCTTCCGCTATTTTTGGACACCCACTTGACTGCAGCGACCTCGGGAGTCTGTGGAGGCGTACACATGTGATTGTATACACTCATTGCCTCACGCCGACCGATGTGCTCGTGTGTTTGTTTATGTGCGTGTGTGTGTGTGTGTGTGTGTGTGTGTGTGTGTGTGTGTGTGTGTGTGTGTGTGTGTGTGTGCACTTATAGAGATACCTGCTATGGCACACGCCAGATTGGCACGCTCCCGGGTACTCTGAGTGGCACTGTGCGTATGTGTCGCGCTCTGTGCCTGAGGTCTGTTGTGACATGGTGTAGGCGGCCGGTGCCCTTGACTCACGGGGACTAAATCTGAAGCGGACGGGGAGTAAAGACTTGAGAACGCGCTGAGGAGCAGAGGGTTAGAGTACGAGTGGAGGGGACGAGGGTGGGCGGAGGGTGGCCGGGAGCTCAGATAAAGGTGATAAGAAAAGAGATTGAGGGGAGATCAAGGGAAGACGGAGACCTCAGGTGGAGGAATAAGTGAAAACACACACACACACGAAGGTAGTGGTAGACCAGATTCACAGGATGGAAACACTAATACTGTTGGAATGCCGATGTACACTAAGAAATAAATATGACGAAAAGGCAAATATAATAAGATGTAATAAAAATAAACGTTGTAAAAATGAGTTTAAAGGAGATATGAGAGCTAGCTTGCATGTAAATTATTTATAAGGTAAAGATACACAAACACGAGGGAAGGTAAGAAGACTTCAGATCAATGGAACAACAACGAGTAAACGATGGAAGTGACGTACAAACATAATATGGAATAACAAGAAAAGAAAACGACAAAACATGAAAAACGTGACGAGGAAGAGGGCGAAGAGAAACCAGGTTTTGTTGAGTTAATTGATTGACGGATCACAGGAGTTTAAAGATGTAGCAAGAGATAAATCACTGACCTTGTGGTGATAAGCGGACAAAGGGAAGAGTGATGTGGAGGCGAGGCTGACTGAGCGGATGACACAACAAAAAGAAAGCATAATGAGAAGAAAAAGCGAGCAGGATCTAAAAACCTTGAGGTATTGATTGCAACTTAAACCAAGTGGTAAGGGAAGCTGCGTACCAGGAACGTGGATAAAAAGAAGACCTAAAGAAGAGGGTAACAACAATTCAAGCAAGAATAGCCATGACAGAGAAAATGAGTGGAGGGAGAGGGAGGTGGAGCGGGGAAGATAAAAACAGAAAGGAAATATGCGAGTGAATTCTCCTCCTTACCCCCAACCTAGTCACCAGCTTTGGAGCTCCACGCCCCCCTCAGCGACAACCCAAGGCTGGAGGGGCGCTAAGTGGAGCCATAGCGTTCGTATTAACCTCACAACAAGATGTGGCAACCCCCAGCATGTTTCTGATTACCCTGAGAAGGAGGGGTGGGGAGGAGGCAGCCGTCGTGTTAGAAATGGATGAGGACAGGGGAAGGAGGGGCGTGAAATTGTATGCGGTTTTGTGGGCGGTGGGCCCAACCCCTTTTGTTGTCTTGTTGGATGAAGGAGGATCGGGGCATGGATGAGAGGGGCGTGGGGCAACCCCAAGTATGTGCCTGAGCGTTGCTGCAGTGATTATAGTGATTACAGTCTTGCGTAATTTTCCCAAACTATTTGGACACGATAACTTCTGTTAAAGAGTCCGGTGTACTACATGATTTATTTTCCGGTAGCTTCAAACGTGCATTTTTACACACACACACACACACACACACACACACACACACACACACGCAAACGCGCGCTTTTGGGAGGGTGGGCCACCAGAGCTCACTGGCCTATTCTCGCCATCCTCGCTGCTCGGTCGCAGTGCCCACAACATACCACCTTCAACACCTTTTGGAATTTGGCCCATGGATGTTCACTCTTCCAACTGCTAGAGTAAATAAAACGCAACATACTCAATGCTGGCCGCTTAGAAATAGGGTACCAGTACAAAACTATAAAACAAGTGTACACAGGGCGGAACAGTGTAGCGTGGGGAGTCAGACCCCAGTCAGTCGATGTCGATGGGCATGGGAAGGGCTCTCCTGCGTGATTATGATGCAGGAATCGTGTTGCAAGACCCATAAATACAGAGTCCGACATGCAAACAAAGGCAAACCAGCAACAATAAATAAACTACAGCCTCATATGAACACCATGCCGACTCCAGTCACCAGACAATTCTTACGACGCGAGAGCAGGAGGGTCGCGTGTTCTGAGGGCGAAGACTGCCATCTGGGCCGCTGGTTCGTCGCCACTTCACTGTGCAATCCAAGGACAGAAGGACCAGTTAATACCTGTAGCATGACCAGGAACCAGGTATGTCATACACGAGGAGGCGAGGACATGAGGGCCGCAGCAGTGGGCTGGGTAGGTGCGGGTTCGTAGGTATATAAAGGAGGCGGGCAAACTGGGGTATTAGAGATTGGGGTGGGTGGGGAATGATGGTGAAAGGAAAGCCAGGGTAGCCGCATCTCTTTTATTGTGATGATGTTACTTGTTTGTTAGATTTCATTATGAGGCAATGAACAACGTTTCACGTGATGTCTCGTCCTATTTTATGTTCGTGATGCGTTAATGGATACGACATCTCAACCAGTTAGGCAGATCTTCTGTCGATGATCATACAGACAAATAGAGTACTGGAGGTGGAACTAAACAGCATAAGTTTCACTTCAGATGTTGCCTTAATTTTGTACTATATTCAGAATGGTTGGATGTTTTGTCTTGATTCATC
>NC_066571.1:2513911-2516411 GCF_024679095.1 Eriocheir sinensis
TCCAGAACACTCAAACCCTGAATGACGAAGGCAACTCTTCAAAAATGGGCGTCACTTGTTGAAAAATTGATGTAGACAAAAACCTGGAAATCGCTGAAAAATGACTTAGGTGATTATTTTATGAGGGTGACGAATTAGTGTATGTATCCTTCTTCCCCGTTGTTTTGGCGCCATTTAGAGAGCGGTCACGTGATATAGGAGTGAGTAGGGGTAAGGCAAGGCTACAATAGCGCCCCCTACACACACACACACACACACACACACACACACCACTATATTTCTCCCTCGCCGTCAGGATGCACAGCCAGCACCACTAATACAGGTCCTCGAGTTCTCCAAATTATATGTATTAATAGGAAATCTCCGACGCGGGGCTTATACTGATTAATTGAGGTCTTAGGGGAGGAGAGCGCGGCGCAGGGGAGGCAGAAGGGAAGGGAGCGAGAGAGGGAGGGAAGGAGGCTGATGCACTGTTATGTTCTTGCCTAGTGTGGCGGAGAAGCCGGATTCGGAGCTCCTCTTATCCACCCATTCGCGTCCTTCTCGTCAATCCTTCCCTATATTGTATTTGCTTTCCTCCTCTAACGTCCTCCTCCTCCCTCTCCTTCCTTCTCCTCCTCCACCTTCTCCTCCTCCTCCTCCTCCTCCTCCTTCTATTAGGTTATTTTTATACCGTTTTATTAATTTACAAGTGGTTTTATATAGTTTCATCGGTGGGGTTTTATTTATAATGTTTCTATTTTTTTTTTTTTTTCCGGTTTAATATAGTTTTAAAATACAAGTAATTTTTAATGTTCTAGATCCGGCCCCATATGACCCTGCAGTTGCGGCGCCGAGATATAACGCCCCAATAATCCACCTCCTCCTCCTCCTCCTCTTTCTCGTCCTCCTTCTCCTCCTCCGTTCTCTTCCTTTATCTCCTCCCCTTCTCTTTGTCCTCCTCCTTTTCCCTATATTCGTTACTTCTACTTGCTCTCATCTATTATTTTATTCTCGTCCTGGCTCTTTACCCTATATCTCCTCCTCTTGCTCCGCCTCCTCCTCCTCCTCCTCCTCCTCCTCCATCGCCTTCTTTGTCCTCTTTTCTACCCCACCTCTCGCCTTCCTTTATTATTCCTTTTTTCTACTTCACTATTTTTCTCCTGTTTCATTCGCTTTTTTTCTCCCTGGTTGAACTCGTTTCCTTGTAATTCCTCCTCCTCCTCCTCCTCCTCCTCTTTTCAATTCTTCCTCTGCTTCTTCATTTACCTACTAATTCCTTCTCGTTTCTCCTGTTTCATTTGCTAGTACTCTTTCCCCTGTCTCAGTTCCTCCCCTTACTCCTGCGATTCTAACTCCATCTCCTCCTCCTGCTCCTCTTCCAGTCCCCTCAGCGTTACGTAAGAGTAGTAATCTCGTACTCGTATAGCATTTCTTTCTAATTTTATCCGTTTCTCTAAAAGTCCCCTGTCGGCCCTCGTTACGGGAGATAATTCGGTGTTCCTTTCTCACCCTCCTGCCGCTCACCTTGCTCGACGGAGGGGCGGGGGGGAGCTTCGTTCTCCCCTGGTCAGCTCCAAGGCAAGTGAGTGTGGGGGAAGGCCGTGGTGCTGTCCCTTCCTCTTACTAATAAATGACCCTGAGGAGTAGTTCAACATATTACGTCGCTCCTGTTATCGTTTTTTTTTTTTTCCTCTCCTTTTCATCCTTTAATTTTCTTTTTTCCCTCTTCTTTGTTATTTGATTTTTTTTTTTGCTTTTCTTTTATGTCCTTTTTTCCTTTCCTTTTCTTTTTCCTTTTCCTTTCCTTTATTTCTGTATGATTTTTTTATTTATTTCTATCCCATTGCTTCTGTTCTCTTGCATTCTTTCTTTTCATTTATTTCAGTTTCCTTTTTCTGACTACGAAACAGGGAAGGACAGGAGGGAGTGAGAGTCTATAAAGTAAGTACGGATAAAAGGAGGAAGATAGACGGAAGACGGAAGGATGAAAGAAATAAGAGGGTCAAAGGAGAGAGAGAGAGAGAGAGAGAGAGAGAGAGAGAGAGAAGGTGCTTAGGAGAGTAAAGGGCACAGGGGTAGAGAGAGAGATACAGAAGCAGAGGACCTTTAAGAGTGAAAGGGGTAGGGCAGACTATAATAAATAAACGCCATTGTGAGTTCTTATATGTCAGGAAAACACCCATTGTTTGGATATCTTGACCCGTGACGTCCATTTCCCTTTGGCTGATACCCGGTAGAAAGCTGCCATTTTTCTGTAAGGTCTGGTAGCAAAGTATGAATAATAGGGAGGAAAATATGAATACCAGTAGGGTGAAAAATATGAATACCAGTAGGGTGAAGAAATATGAATACCAGTAGGGTGAAGAAATATGAATACCAGAAGGGTGAAAAAATATGAATACCAGTAGGGTGAAGAAATATGAATACCAGAAGGGTGAAGAAATATGAATACCAGAAGGGTGAAGAAATATGAATACCAGAAGGGTGAAGAAATATGAATACCAGAAGGGTGAAGAAA
>NC_066571.1:2521411-2535682 GCF_024679095.1 Eriocheir sinensis
ATTGAACACATTCAGCTCCCTCTGAGACAAAGCGTCTTTCATAGTCCCTCCACTCCCTTCATGGTCTTCCCTCAGCTTATCGTCACCTTCGTAAACAAACCGCCTAAGTCGTTATTTTCTACTTTACAGGAAATCAGAAAAGAACTGTCATTATCTCATTTGTCTTAAGATTTAGGCAGAAATAAAAAGGCCAATTCTAGAACACTCAAACCCTGAATGACGAAGGCAACTATACAAAAATGGGCGTCACATGAAAAATTGATGTAGACAAAAACCTGGAAATCGCTGAAAAGTGATTTGGGTGATTATTTTATGAGGGTGACGTCATGTTCTCTTCACTCTGGATCCATACACCCTCTTTACCATTCTTCTCCCATCCATCCTTCCCACATGTTCAAATCATCTTAACCCGGTAGCTGCGGGGATCATGTTTCTTAAAGGCCCTTCCCTCTAAGCAAGAAAAATGAGAAAAAATCATCACTCACGCAAACCATTTCATAATATATATCAATGCATTTGTGATCGCTTAATGCATCATCTATTTTTTAGGGGCTTATATATCATGGCAAAAATTTGTCCCGTCGCTGCTACACTGTTAAGCCACAAATTTGACCCCTTATTTACAGTCTTTCGAACATATACTCATGCACTACCTCATATCTCCCCCGATCCACCGTGCTGACTCCACACATTACACGTAGACACCATCTCCAGCAAATCCACTTTCTTTCTATTCCTCGCATTCGTTGGCTCTGCTTCTCATTCATCTAACACTGTTGGCACCATAGTACGTGCTTCCATACATCCCTATCCTTATCACCACTGATACTTGCAATGCGCAGGGCAACAAATACCCTCCACCCCTCCACCGGCTCAAAAAGGAGAGTAAAGAGAGGAAATTAAAAGAAAAGAGGGAAGAAAGAAAGGAAAGAAGGAAAGAAAAAGAAGGGAAGGAAGCAAGCAAGCAAGCAAGGAAGGTGGGAAAAAAAGAGAGGGAAGAAAAAAGGAAAGAGAAAGAGAAAGGCAGGAGGGAAGAAAGAAAGGAAGAAGGGAAGAAAGAAGGGAAAAAGGAAGACAGGAGGGCGGAAAGAAAGGAAGGAAGAAGGGAAGAAGATAGTAAGGAGGGAAAAACGGAAGGAAGGAAAAAGTAACGAAAGAGGAAAAGGAGGGAAGAAAGAAAGGAAAGACGAACAAATGAAGGGTAAATAAGAAAGGAGGGGAAAAAGAAAGGAAGAATGGATGGATGAAAGGAAGGAAGGCAGGCAGGCAAGCAGTGTGTATCAGCACGGAAGCACAGTTTTAAAGGACAATATGAGGAACTCCAGGGGATCCATGAGCCTTCTGAAGAATTAGGCCAGAAAGTGTATATGAAACATTATTAGAAATTTAAAACAGGCATAAATTCAGTCAGAAATTGGATGAGTAGAAAAAATATGCCCAGAATCATTCAGAGTGAAATTTTCAGGAAAAATGTTTGAGGATAGAGTTCAGCTTTAGACTGATGTGACAGGAGTAGAGCCAGTAGAATGAAAAATTAGAAGTGGTAGAGGCAAAGAGTGTGCGAAAATTAAGTGGTAGAGGCAAAGAGTGCGAAAATTAAGTGGTAGAGGCAAAGAGTGCGAAAATTTAAGGAAAAACTGGACAAACATAGATATAAAGAAAGGGCCACACGAGTGTAGCTACATAAAGGTAATGTAACTGCTAGCAGGCGGTGGCTGAGTGGTTAGCGTGCCGGCCCTGCATTCGGCACGTTGTCCATGATGAGGGTTCGAATCCGCCGCTAACCACCTGGGATTTTTCAGTCACCGCCGAGTGGCCTAAGACTACTCACATGCTGTCCTGAAGACCATCTATCAACCCGGACTCTAGAAGAAGCTGTGCAAGTGAAATCAAGAATGAGCTCCGGGGGGCAGCATGAGCCAATAATAATGGCCCCACTATAAACAATTGTCTGCGCCATGGCGGGCTCGGGCCGACCATCAGGCCCCTACTGAATAGCCTACCGGCGCTATAGGCCATATGTGAAAAAAAGAAAAAAAATTACACGTGACAGGGGAGGCACTTCCCATCATAAATTTACTTAACTTACACATCATCTCAGTGTCGCAAAACACATAAGAAATTTATCTAGTCTAGAACGAGAGAAACAAACTTTCAGATGCTGGGAACTGAACCTGCGACCAGCCAGATGAAAAGGCAGGAGAGAGAGAGAGAGAGAGAGAGAGAGAGAGAGAGAGAGAGAGAGAGAGAGAGAGAGAGAGAGAGAGATTATATAAAGTAGGAGATGATATAATGGTGAGAGAAAACAAGACACTGCTCCGACAGCTCAGTGGTTAAAGCTCTGCACTGCCAGGCTTTGCAGCATGGCACGGAAAGGTTTGAGCCCCGCTGAGGTCAGGATTTTTCCGCTGACAAGGAGTAGTTACTGTTCCCCCTTGAGCAAGGGGGATGGGATGTGTGTTGTGTGAATGTTCCGGCAGTACCCAGAGATTGACTATATTACTGTCACTTATACAGAGCCTTGCTCTAATCTGGAGGGTACTTGCTGGCGATGATGAGTCCAGCTTGTGATCAGGTCGTGGTGAATTACACACACACACACACACACAAAAAAAAAAAAAAAGGGTGGGTGGGTTGTGGGTGAGGTTTCAACTGTCTCCCGAGATCAGTCACTTTTGGGTTCCAAGCCCATTTAGGGAGGATACTGGCTGGCAAGTGTGAGTTAAGAACATAACATAAGAACATAAGAACGTAGGAGTCTGCAAGAGGCCGGTAGGCCTGTACAAGGCAGCTCCTTTGAACCTAAGCTCCCATGTATCTAACCCCACCTAATATCGCTGTCCATGAATTTATCAAATCTATTTTTGAATGTGACAATTGTATTGGCACTCACCACATGACTGCTAAGCCTATTCCACTCATCCACCACCCTGTTAGTAAACCAATTTTTGCCTATGTCCCTGTTGAATCTGAATTTATCCAGTTTAAACCCATTACTTCGGGTCCTATCCGGTTCTCTTACCAACAAAACCTCATGAATATCCCCCTTATTAAAGCCCTTCATCCATTTATAAACCTCAATCATGTCTCCACGCACCCTTCGCCTTTCTAGAGAATGCAAGTTTAACTGTTTGAGTCTTTCCTCATATGGCAAGTTTCTCAACCCCTGAATCGTCTTAGTCATCCTCCTCTGCACCGATTCTAACATTTTGATATCCATTCTATAGTAAGGTGACCAGAACTGAACCGCATAGTCAAGATGAGGTCTAACTAATGCTAAATATAGTTTGAAGAAGACTTCGGCGCTTCTGTTGCTTACGCTCCTTGAAATAAATCCCAGTACCCTATTTGCTAGATTTCTAGCTGGGATGCATTGTGCCCTTGGACGGAGATCAGAGCTCACTAAGACCCCTAAATCTCTCTCGCACCCAGACCTGCTTATGAGAGTGTCATTTAAGCAATAGTTATGAGAGGGGTTGTTCCTACCTACACTCAGAATACTGCACTTCCCTACATTAAACTCCATCTGCCATTTATCCGCCCAGTCATACAATCTGTTTAGTTCATCCTGGAGAATACTAGCGTCCTGATCCGACTCAATTACTCTACCGGTCTTGGTATCATCTGCAAACTTACTGACATCACTACTAATTCCTGTATCTAAATCATTGATATAAATAATAAACAAAAGTGGACCTAATACCGAACCCTGTGGGACCCCACTCATAACACATCCCTAGTCATATCTTTTACCACTGATTTGCACTCTTTGCTTCCTATTGCTAAGACATGCCTTGACCCAGTTCAAAACTTTACCCTCTACTCCGTGAGCCTGTAATTTAAGCAACAGTCGTTGGTGAGGAACTTTGTCAAACACTACTAAAATCAAGATAGATTACATCATAATTTTCATCTGTCTACTGCCTCAAATACTTTATTATAGAAGGACAAGAGATTGGTGAGGCATGACCTACCTTTCGTGAACCCATGCTGCGAGTCGTGAATTAAGCTGTGTTTCTCTAGATGCTCCCGAATGTTCCTGGCTATTATGGACTCCAGCATCTTGCCTGTAACTGATGTTAAGCTAATTGGGCGATAGTTTGAAGCATCTGACCTGTCCCCCTTTTTGAAAATCGGTGTCACATTAGCTACTTTCCATAGGCTGGGGCACATAGTTAGACCAGGGTGAATTACACATATACACTTCATTTTTAAGTGTTCTGTTTCCATGGTGCATATTCAACAAAGGTGTTTGACAAATTGCTTAAATATTATGTGAAAGAAAATTAGACATGCATCTATTTTATATATTTATTTATTCATTTATTTTATTTTTTTGGACAAAGGTTTGCTGTCAGAAGAAAATAATTTTTCATAACTTTAGGATAAACTAAAATTACTTAATCTCCACAAAAGCATGGTAAACATCCTAAAATCAATATTATGAAAGTGGAGAAGTGAAAATATATTTTTCATTATATCAATTTTTTAATAACATACAATAAATAAATATTTGTACACTATAATCATTACATAAGAGAATTACACATAAGAAATGTTGTATGCCAGATTATTAACTCTCTTGATCTTTAATTAGACTACATGGAGTGACAGCATCAAACAATTTTATCTATACTACCCACAAGCTGTTCATGGCAACAGCATGACGAAACAGAGGAGTGGCTGAAATGTCCTCAAAATTAGAATCCAAACTACCAGCAGGTGTGTCACACACACACATGGAAAGTTCAAATTCACTATTTCAGACTTGCTGCAAGTTATCAAGATTTGATTCCAAGACATTGCACTTTGGCAGGCTTGGAAGCCTTGTGCCCACCATATAAAGAAATTTTTTACACAGTTCTCTTTCCATAAACTCTTCTAAGTAGATACATAATATATATTGTTGGGCTCACAAAAGCGATATCTATAAGGTGATTCTAAAACTATATGTATTATGATTTTTTTTTACAGGAAATAATCAATACAAAGAATGCTTCCCATTCCCTTATTTCAACATTTCAATACTTCTGCAAATTTTTCGATGTGCTACAATTACTCAAAAATATCTTCCCATTTAGAAATGTGGAATGGTTTTAGAGGAAGTCCATCATGACAAATTGGCAAAAATTTAATCGACCAAAGTGAGTGCCATACAAATCAGCCTGCCAGGACAGTAGACATAAAGAGATAAGTCAGCCTGCTGTAACAGGCTACAGAATTGCCAGGTCATTTAAATTGGAAAAATTATGCCTCCTTATAACACAGTAGACTTTGATGCACTTAGGTGTAAAAGTATTTTCTGCAGGCCTGTAATTTTTTTACACAAATGTGCATCCAGTGAAATCTCACACTTAGATATTTGTCATATACATTTGGATATATATACTCTCTCTCCAACACTATTATGTTAGCATCATATATTAATTGCATATCTAAATGTTGGCCTTATTTCGCAAAGATTTACTCCATTAAATTTAGTCAGTATTATATGTTCCGTCACTCTTGCATGAGCTCTATTTAATTTTGACAAATATCAATTTGTGATCGAAAGGACAAAAGTGTTCTCGTGCCATTGTTACTGACTAGATTATCCTGAGTAGTCAATCTAATCATTTTTGCCAGTGTTTTTATTTTCTAGTTATATGCCCCCTCTCCACAGCTTCCATGTGGTGGTAATTAAATTTCATGTGAATATTAATTATAAAGTTGTTTTACTTAAAGTCAGTGTTATGAACATTTCCCCATTAATAACATAGAAAGGTCTGCATGTGAGGGAGCCCATGGAGAGGTCAAATTATCATTGGGGAGGGTGAACTCAATGCCTATTTTTAATAAATTGACTACTGCATTTTTTTTCTTTAGTATTTCAGATATCAAGACCCATGGGGGAGCCTATCTTTCCAAGGTTCCCCTTACCTATGCCAATGTATGCCATATTCAAATATTTATCTTAAGTAGTACAAAGCAATAGTAATAAACCTTGTAGACCCATGTCAACAAATTATATCTGTTGCATGACATGACCACACAAAAAATGTACACCACAGACAGAAGAAAAACCCAGCATGCAGGACAGGGCTACTCATTCACACCAAACTGGAACATGATAACCCACTGCACTCAGTTCAGCATCGTGTGTTTATCATATATGTTGTAGCGCTGCTCCTGCACCTGACGCTTCCACTTGTCCTGCTGGTGACCCACTCGACCCAGCACATTAGCTCGCACATGCATACGTTGAGACATTCCCGGGGCACCCCCCACAGAGGAAGTCTCGTCATATTCGTTGGTGTGTTCTTGGTAGGATGGCTGTGACCTGCGCTTGTTCAGTAGTGGATCCAGGCACAGCAGGAAGCTCATGTACACCACCAGCAAGGAGATGACCCAGATCACCAGTATCACCACAACCTGCGAAACAAAGACGTGTGCACAGCTGGCTCAAAAGGTTTACGTATATGATTAAATCAAACTGGTGAATAAAAGAAATCATATGATATGAACTTCAGTAATGATGAATGTAATGATTTAGTAATGATGAACAAGGATATTACTAAAAAATTAATGTTCATGTGGACAAAGTAGCATTAAAGGCTTTTCATCTTGTCAACTCCCTCCCTCTTATTGACTGCCTTCTACCTATAAAACTTTATGCAATGTTGCTCCCCTTTCTATCTTTCTAGCATTTGAAATAATGCAATGATAATAAACCAGTTGTATAGTATTTCCCTTCTTTCCAGTGATATGCTGGAATATTTGCTATTCATAGTTACAGAGAGTGGAGACGAAAAGAGACACCCCTGGTTTACTTGCCCGAGGGCACACAATAGTACATATTGGTGTGTTTGACCAGCTGCACAGTTAAAGGGCCTAACCCTCCTTTTAGGTTTTTCCTATCCTCTTAAAGGAATAGTGCTCAGCAGGCTTTTTTTTTTTTTTTTTTTTTTTTTTTTAAGAGGCCTTATTTGATGTATGTGTACAGGTTATATGCCTAAAAACTTGTGGACAATGATTTTACATATGACAAAAGAGGTTTTCCAATACTGATCACTGTAATATGGGGGATGTGTTCCAACCTCCTGCCCCCTTAAAGAAAAAATTAGACATAGAACAATCTACATTAACCCATTCAGTGCCAGAGACAATGACGCCTGCCAACCTCCTGGTGCCGGACAATTTTTTATCTTCCTTGGGCTTAATCACTATATTATGACATAAAAACAATAAATAGGTACATTTTGGGTACTTAAGTTGGCGTTTTCCATGACAAAATGCCTTGTGCTGTTACGATATTGAGAGTGAAAGTCAGGGCACCCGGACTGTAGATTTGATATTTTTTTGGTCGAAACCGTGTTATAGTGATGTAGTATTTTGATTTACATACTCTCATAAGAGGTATATTATGAGGTTTTGTATATATTTACACACATACACAAGGGGAACCATGCATATAACACATCAAGAAGGCGACACAGTGAGCATAGATTACATTCAAACCATGACACATATTTATCGTATTGTAGCACTTACAAAATTTACATAAATCTTTTAGTATATAATGGTATCACATTTATGATTTTTTTTTTTTTTTTTTTTTTTTACGTTGTTGCCTATTGCGCCGGTAGGCATCTTCCCGGTGGGGCCTGATGGTCGGCCCAAGGCTTCTTCCAGGTGGGGCCTGATGGTCGGCCCAGCCCGTTCTGGCGCAGGCGAGTGTTTATAGTGGCGCCATCTTGCATTGGGTCATGCTGCCCCCCGGAACTCGTACTTGATTCGCTTGGACGGCTTCCTCTAGAGTCCGGGTTGATGGGTGGTCTTCAGGACAGCACGTGGGTAGTTTTAAGCCACTCGGCGGTGACCGAAAAATCCGAGTGGTAGCGTGAGGATTCGAACCCGCGTCGTCCATCACGCGGCGAATGTGGGTCCAGTACGCTATCACTTCGGGCACCGCCTACCCAGGAGCCCACACGCAGAGCCCTCTGAAGGTTAACCCCGGGCCTGGTTCTGCGGGTGGGCGCAGCCTCTTCACCCCCCTGGCCACCCCCAAAACAAAAAGAGGGGCTTGGGGGCTTCCTCCTTTGAGGTGCAGGGGTCCCGTAGGCGTTGCCCTGCACCCTCATTAACGGCACGCTCCTCGGATGCTAATGTGTTGTGGAAGCCTGCCACGCTGTCAACTGACTCGGAGCACGACGTGTCAAGGGAAGGAAATGAGGGGGGCTGGGCTTGCCAGAACAAAGGCAGGCCTAAAAGCCAAGCAAGTTTAGGCAATCTGGCTACACTACTTATTGCTGTGATTTTTTAAACTGCAGTCCGTGTATATAGAGACGTGGCACTGAATGGGGTTAATGAATATTGCGAAATACAGTACATACTGCACTCACCGACAATCCAGTATGTAGTTTGCCTTTTATCATACTCCTCTCTAAGGTTGGAAAAATGTTTAGGAACAGACAAGTTTACTCTATGTCCATAGTGTTGTTCACTTTGCTTGAGCTGGCTGACCCAAGAACAAGGGATGGAAGGTGTGCAGTCACTGGGTCAGTAAGCAGGGAACTCTGTGATGTCTCATTGCATTTTAATGCTGTTGGATTTAGCTTTGTCTTCAAAGAATAGGAGATCCCTGGCTGCTTTGTTAGGGTAACCGGGGGATTAATCCTCCCAGGGGTCCTGCGTCCCTGCCCTATGGTGAGCAGCAGTCAGTCCACCCCTGATCTGGGCTGGATGGTGGAGGGGTTTGCACCCCCTTCCGTTTTGAAAAACTATCTCAGCCAAAAACAAAATTAAAAGTAGAGGTCGGGGTCGCAAGCGCGAGCCTCGACCCTGATCCGATTTCACTGGGGGGCCCGACCGCGTGGCAGGCTTCCACAACACATTAGCATCCGAGGAGCGTGCCGTTAATGATGGGTGCAGGGCAACGCCTACGGGACCCCTGCACCTCAAAGGAGGAAGCCCCCAAGCCCCTCTTTTTGTTTTGGGGGTGGCCAGGGGGGTGAAGAGGCTGCGCCCACCCACAGAACCAGGCCCGGGGTTAACCTTCAGAGGGCTCTGCGTGTGGGCTCCTGGAACAGTCAGAGACTCTCGAATGATGAGCGAGTGCCATACCTATCAAATGAGCTCAGAAGGCTGAGGGTGGACATAGTGGTACTCTCTGAGACAAGGAGGCCTGGCAGTGGCAAGATCAGCAAGGGGGGATACACCTACTGGTCCAGCACGAGCAATGGTTGCCATCTCAAGGGGGTAGCTATGGGCATCTCCAGCCCACTGTTGCCATTTGTGGTTGAGGTTGCTCCAGTTGATGAGTGTAAATGCGAGTGAGGCTGAAGCACACACTGGGCTTCATGTCTCTTGTTGCAGTGTACGCTCCTACCGAGATGCGTGAAGCTGAAGAGAAGGAGATCTTCTACGCCAAACTCGACTCCGTATTAGACCATGAATGCGGGAGTGAGGCAGGGCTGTGTCCTTGCCCCATCACTTTTCAACACTTGTATGAACTGGGTACTAGGCAGAGTTGTGGACCAGAGTCATTGCAGAGCATCCATTGGTAATACCAGGGTCACAGATCTTGTTTTTGACGATGATGCAGTAATCCTGATGGAGTCACTGGAGGTTTTGGTGGTGGCTCTTGCGGCACTGCACGAGGAGGCGAAGCCCTTGGGACTTCAGGTCTCCCGGGCCAAGACCAACGTACGGGTGTTTGGAGGCTTGCTAGATGAAACAGTACAGTCTGTTCATGTGTGTGACGAGGACATTGAGATCTCAGAAAGCTTCACGTATCTTGGTAGCATAATTCATAACAACAGGAAGTCTTACAGCAGACTGGCTTGGCCCACGGTGTTATGGACTCACTCAAAATGAGTAAATGGCGTTGTCGATATCTGTGCAGAACGACAAAGATCCGGATCTTCAAGTCCTTTGTGTTCTCTGTCTTACTTTATGGCTGTGAGACATGAACACTAAATGGGGACTTGGCGCGACGGATTGATGCCTTTGGTAATAATTGTCTACGCAGAATCATGGGATATCACTGGAATGACTTTGTGTCAAACCGGCGACTACTCTGTGAGACTGATTTGATATCTATTACCTGCATAGTCTGCCAACGCCAACTCCAGCTATACAGGCACGTGGCATGCTACCCTGAAGCTGATCCTGCTCATTGGGTTGTCTCTGTAAGAGACAATCCTTTGTGGAAGAGGCCAAGGGGATGCCCACGGAGTTCGTGGCTGGAGCAAGTCGATTGATCCTGCCGGGAGGTACTCAGGATGGAAAGGGGGCCTGCATGGAGACTCGCCCGGTGCGACCCCCGGGCTTGGCATTGTAGGGTGGGTGAGGCGACGCTCCCCCCGGCATGTTCCCCCACTGATTGATTGACTGATTTGTTTGAAGCAACAATTGATGTATTTGTTCTGATGGTGGAAATGGCAGTTTTGGGCTGGACAGCACAAAGTGATGGCTGGAATACTTTCTTCTTAGTCACCACTAATTTATCCTTGGTGTAGTGGTTAGCATGCCTAGCTACAAATCCGCAGACCATGTTTGATCCAGGTCCGGGCAGTCAGCACACAGCCCTCCCAGCTATTCATCCTTCCTTTCAGGCTGGTCAATAAATGGATACCTGGGATTTATTGGTTCTTTCTCATTAACTCGGGAGTGAGACAGGGCTGCATCCTTGTCCCATAACTTTGCAACACTTGAATGGACTGCATATTAAGCAGGTTGTGGACCAAAGTCATTGTGGAGCATCTATTGACAATACCTTGGTCATAGATCTTGTTATTGTTGATAATGTAGTAATCCTTGCAGTCACTGGAAGTTCTGGTGATGGCTCTTTTAGATACTGCACAAGGAGGCTAAGCCTTTGGGACCTCAGGTCTTCTGGGCCAAGACCAAGGTCCAGGTGTTTGGAGACTTACTAAGTGAAAGAGAGTTTGCTCTTGCTATGGCAAGAACATTGATGTCTTAGGGGCTAGGAGAGCACCCCTACCACGCCAGTAAGGAGGCAAAGCCTCTGAAACTGAAAGTCTCCTTGGTCGAAACCAAGGTCCAGTCGTTTGTAGGCTTGCTGGATACACATTTCAATCTGTCCATGCATGTGGTGAGGATGTCAAGGTCACCAATAATTTCATATACCTTGGTAGTGTAGTGCATAACAATAGTGAGTCTTACCAGGAAGTCACTCAACTGATTGGCCTGGCCCATGATGTTATGGACTTGCTCAAGAAGAGCATATGGTGTTATCAAAATCTATTTAGACAAACAAAGATTTAAATCTTTGTCACTTGTTGTCCCTGTCCAGGAAGTCACTCAACAGATTGGCCTGGCCCATGGTGTTATGGACTTGCTCAACAAGAGTACGAGGTGTTTTCAATATCTATTTAGACAGACAAAGATTTAAATCTTTGTCACTTGTACAGCTGTGAGACATCAATACTGAATAGTTACTTGGAGAGGCGTGTTGATGCCTTTGGTGCCAAGTGCCTTCACAGGATCATGGGGAATCGCTGGAATGACTTCATATCTAACCACCAACTACTTGATGAAACAGAATCAAGGCCAGTTACCAGCTTAGTTCGGGAATGCCAGCTCCGGCTATACGGGCACATGGCATGCTTCCTGAACATTGATCCTACTCATAGGGCAGTTTCTGTACAAGACAACCCTGAAGGGAGGAGACCAAGGAAACACCCATGTAACTCATGGCTTGGGCAAGTCATTCGATCCTGCCAGGATGGACTTCAGAAGCTGCGTGGGAGCTTACTTGGGGGACTGTTTGGAATGGAGGTGGGGAGTGAGTGAAGCGACATGCCCCCAGGCAAATCCTCCCCACTGTCATCACTCTTCAATGGTCCACAGTGGTGGGAAGAAGCCCAGGAAAACAACAGTGTAGATATAGGAGTAGACTCAGTTGTCAGAGAGGAGAAGGGGAAGGCAGAGGGAGAACAGGAGCCTCAGATATGCAAGGCAACACTTACTCCATGAATAAGTTGTAAGATGATGTTCACACATGACTGTGAAGTGTGTTATCCTCCCTCTGCCACCCACCCAACTCCCCTGTCACTGGGCCCGCTCCCAAGAACACCTCGTCCCCTCCGCCTTCATCCAGCCAGTATTGCCACATGAATTAAATGAATTGTTTATTTTACATTGTTCAGTGCTCTACATGTTTTTCAAGTTTTATGATTAAAAATTATTTTCCAACAAGATGATTTTTTGCCATTTATTGCACACCCAGGAGCTGTCCAAAAATCTTAATTCCACGGTCGCCGGGTTGAATATTACACAATGTTATTTATACAATTCCACTGAAAACTGTGCACACACATAACCACACAACCTCACAACAGATATACTTGAATCATAGATAAACTTACAAATGAAAAAATAAGCATATTTAGAGACAGCCCTGTTAAGAGTTGACAAACCTTGATGGTGGTGCTGTTCCGGCTCTCATACTTGCACTCACACCGAGGACAAAACTCCTGTTCGTGGCCTCGAATCAACTCAGCAACCTTTGGCAACACTATGTTGTCACAGTCACTGAAAAATAGTTGTCATTGATCTTGAAAACTGAAAGCCTAAATACTGTCTTAGTTTTGTAGACTTTTATGATATGAATTACAAGTTAATGAGATTATGCATGAAGAAAGCAATGTACTTAATATTTTGATATATTTCAAGATAAGTGATTAATGAAGAAAAGCAACAAAGTATTGTGCAATGTCATATAGATACTGTGATAAGGGAAAAAGTTTCCTGTATGAGGGGAAAATTTTTCTTAAACTCCTTAATCCTGGGTGACGACTATGCATAGTCGTCTGCTCAATTTCTGTTATAGTGCAAGTGTTTGCAGTGGTGTTGGGGCTTGGGCTTGGGTCATATGACTTACTCCCTTCACTACAGACAAGAGAAGGACCAGACAGTGACTGAGTGTGTTGTAAAATATAAATGAAGTTATCAGAAAGTGACAACGTTAGTGTCCCAAGTTCATAAACTCTATGTACACAGCCTTTCATTATAGAATATATTATAAAAACAGTGATGCTCTCTCTCTCTCTCTCTCTCTCTCTCTCTCTCTCTCTCTCTCTCTCTCTCTCTCTCTCTCTCTCTCTCTGTGTGTGTGTGTGTATATATATATATATATATATATATATATATATATATATATATAAATATATATATATATATATATATATATATATATATATATCAGTGGTGGGCACCGATCACTTTTTTGCTGTTCCGATCCCCGATCATCCGATCAGTTTGGGCAACTGATCCGATTCCGATTATCCGATCACTTTTTAAGTACTGCTGTTCCGATCATCCGATCATTAAAACTTATAAAAAATACTATTATTTTTTTTTTTAAATAATTACAAGAAACACCTATTTTAGCCGTTCTTTAAGTAATAATTTCAAATAAGTAATAACTTCATTATCTGCTTATAAATATCTTTATTTTTCCTCTTTCTTTTGGTATATTGGACATTGTAAAGAAAAAATATTATCTTTTTTAGGCAATTATTTAAGTCTACCCTTTTTATTAATTTTATGAAAGTATGAAAAAGGAATTTTGTTCACTATTTTAACTTTTGTTTGAAGTTGATTTAGGTTTTTGACAAACATTTTTCAACTTTTTAATATTTTATCATCGATAGCTAGGAAATATTTTTACTATTCTATAAAAAAATGAGTGATAGTGATCATTAATCTCCTATCCTTCCTGATTAAATAGCTTTCTGAATAAAAGATATTGGTCCATAAATAAATTAGTTACAAGAAGAACATAAACAATAAGGTTTTGATTTTAAGTGAGCCGGTGTTGTGTCATCTGCCATCCACGTATCCTAAGACATCCCATCCTGATCTGCGCATGCGCAGAACCCGATGTTTACAAACACAGTGTTGATATCGTAGTTTGTCCAGGCAAGATGGCGGCAAGACAGCATGGCAGCTTTTATGGGAAAATGGCCAATTTCAAGAATGACATGGACCCCATAATTCAGATAGCCTACCATTAAATGGAGAGAATCTGAGAAACAGGACCATCAATCAGAATAGAGTGTAGGTTATCTCATTTATCACATATATTGACATACAAGGGGTGTAGGTAATCTCATTTATTACATTTACCGACATACAAGGGGTTTAGGTTATCTCATTTTTCACATTTACTGACATACAAGGGTAGGCAGTGGCTGAGTGATTAGCATGCGGGGCCAGCATTCATCACGCCATGGACAATGTCAATTCGAATCCCCACGCTACCAC